>NW_011502027.1:15346-24015 GCF_000495115.2 Populus euphratica | reverse complement strand
TATTAGTATTCTTATTACTATTAATATTAGTATTACTACTATTATTGTTGTTGTTGTTGTTGTTGTTGTTATTTATAATTTTACAATTAACCTCCATGTGGTTCGACCTCGGTCTTGCTGAGTTATTTATTACTTCAACACTCTTGCACTTGGAAGAAGACATCAATCTTTTAGTCATGTCAGGATTCCAAGTTCATAAGTCATTTTTAACATACACTTTAGAGAAAGCTTGGAACTCATTTTCAATTCAGTACAACTTATCATTCATAGAATAATGGTCAAACTGAAGTTGTTAATCACAGTTTGGGAAGTCTTTTGAGAAGTTTGGTGAAGAAGAATATTCGAGATTAGGATCTAATGTTACCATAAGCTGAATTTTCTTACAACCATTTTACCAAAGTATGGGTTGTAATCCTTTTCAAGTTATGTATGGCTAGAATCCAGTGAGTCCATTGGAATTTATTCCTATTCCAACAAATCTAAATTTCAGTAATAATGCTGAAGAAAAGGCCAAACAACTTAAAAAATTACATGAATAAATTTGTGACAAGATTGAAAGGTAAAATCAGAATTATCTAACTCAAGCTAATAAGCACCGTAAGTATATAGAGTTCAAAAAGGGTGATCTGGTTTGGATACATCTTAGCTAGGAAAGGTTCCTATAAGATAAATTTTCTAAGTTTAAATCGAGGGTTAATGGTTTGTTTAAGGTTCTAAAGCTAATTGGTGAAAATATATATAAAATTGAGTTACCCATTTACTTAGACATTTCATACATTTTTAACATAACTGATTTATCTCTTTTTTACAGTGATGACTCAACATTTGACTTGAGGTCAAGTTTTTTTCAATCGAGGGAATATGACACAGAAGTGCCCTTTATTAGTTCAAATTAAGTTGAGTTACTTGAATTTGGGTTAGTATTACAAATAAAGGATGTTTTTTAAGTTGTTTGCTATAAACTTAAGGTCAACTTTAAGCCTAAATTTTCATCTCTTTATTGCATGAGAAATAAGCCTATCTTACATAGTTTTCAAGTTTAGAATGTCATTTTTATAGATTATTAAGTCATGCATGCATTGGAGTTTTCTATAAAGAGTTATATCAATTTTAATTTTAGTTCTTCCTAAGTGTCTGTTTGCACTTTTTAGAGTAAAAAACAAGTTATTGTTATTTATTGTCTAGAATTCTACTAAATTCGATTATAGGTCTCATTTATGTTATCTTGTGTTTCCTATACTTGGAGAGATATTCCAAGTATATAACTATGATTCAGATCATATATTGGATCTTTTGAAAAAATTTGAATTAAAGTCTTTTGCGTGATTGGTATCTATCAAGTTTTGTATCTTATTTGTGAGTGATGGACTTATTTCCTTGACTTTGTATTTCTAAAGTAGTAATTTGATATGTATTTTTATAGTGATGAGTTGTTTGCATCTATATCTCTTCGATTTAGAACCTTAGAATAGTGAGCGAAAAACACTTTCTTTTATATGAGTGACTTTTACTATTGAATTTTTATACCATCATAATAATAATGAGAGATATCTAGAACTAATATTTAGGTGTTTGTTATATGATATGTATATTGAATTGACTTGTATAAAAAATCCAAATAGAAAGGTTCATGTGACAGTTATGCAAGTGATCCTTATACTTAGGATCACTCAATTATCTTATATAGAGAGTGTTATGTTTTAATCTTACTACATATTGTTCTAATTAAGAGTAACAAATGGACATATATTGGATATAACATAAACTATATGAAGGTATTTAAGTAATCAAGAGAGGATTCATCACTCTTGGTGAATTAAGAAAAATATTCCACTTGTTCTTAAATAATATTAATTATAAATCCTTATGTAATGTAAAATGAGATTTATAAAGAGTTTCAAATCTTATTTAAAAAATTAATGAATATGGTATTAAAAACAAACATGATTTGTTATAGTAGACACTTCATATTGTAATATCTAAATCGAAACATTATTGATGAATAAATAATAATTACACTAAAAAATTGATCATTAAAAGATTAGGTCAAACCATTTATGACTTTTCTAATATTCAGAGGATTATGATAGGTTGTTAAACATTATACTTGATCTTTAAATATAAATCAATCAATTATTGAATTGATAATAAATTAATTTATTTAATTATATTTTATTTAATATTATTATTTATATTTTGGGCCAACTTATTAGGGAACCTAATTGGTTACACTCATAAAAATAATTAGTCGTAGATTAAAATAAGATGATTAATCAAGTGTGACTTGATTGTAAATAAGTTTTAGAAATTAAGAACTAGAGTATAATTAATTCTATTATTTATAATTACGATTTATATTTGGACTAGCTTATAAGGGAACCTAATAGGTCACACTCATAAAAATAATTAGTTAATAAATTAAAATGAGATGATTAATCAAGTGTGACTTGATTGTAAATAAGTTTTAGAAATTAAGAATTAGAGTATAATTTATACAAGGAATACAATTCTAAATCTAGAAAAATCAAGTAAAGACTTGATTTAGTAAATTTTTTAAATTATCTTGAAATATATATATTATTCAAGGGAAAATTCATATTTTGTTATTTATAGAGTTTTCAAATTTTTCTATAAATAAAATATTATGCCTTTTATTTTTTGAATATTATACTATAGAACACCTGAAAAACATTTTTTTAAAATAAAAAATCACTCAAATGCATAACAATTTTTCTTTTCTAAAAGGATTTAGAAGATTTCTCACTAGAAGCTCATTTTAATTATCGTTAGAGACTCGACAGAGTTGTGATTTGTAATAATCTATCTTTAAAGCAATTATTTAAATTGAAAAAAACATCTGATTTTTAAATAATTTTTATATAAATTCTAAACAACCCTATATAATTATAAAAATATTTATATTTACATGTATGTGTTCAAGGAGACCAGCACTTTTTAATTCCCAAATTTTTAGCCCTCTATGCTCCAAATCACCGCCCTAACAACCCTGAATGTTCACCTGTAAATACTTTTCCATCCCTACCAAGACACAGATAGACAGAGAGGGTGAAACTGACAAGCAGACCGTGAGACACAAATACGAGGCAGACGGAGATGGAGAGATAGAAGGAAAGGGAACAAGAAAGATAAGAAAAGAAAAAACAGTAGGCAAAAGTAACAGTAACGTCTTACCAGCATCAAGGCAGTTAGTGAATTTTGTCCCATAAATTCTAAGTAAACTCATTTTCATATCGACAAACCAAATTTATAAGCACTGCAAAACCAGGTGTATTATCTTTTCGCGATAAGCTTTTTTGTTTTTGTATTCTGTTTTGTTGTAATATATCATGTACGGATCATTGATTATTGCGTTCAAAGGCATGCTGGATCAGAAATCATGAATCTAATGATGATTGTCTTTCTTTCTTGGGTTTTTGATAATTATAAAATGTTTGGGTTTTTCCTTCATACAATCATGCCACTAAGAAACCTTGAAACCAGCGAAACTTAGCTTGCATAACAATTCTTTCTATTTTTAACTTGGAAGCAGAGAGGTTTTGAGTAAAGGTCCTGTTTGTTTGTTAGAATCTTCGAGTTTATAACCTAGGTTTTTGCATGGAATAGAAGTTAGAAAGGAAATATAGGAATGCTTCTTCTTTTTCAGGCTAATGTGCTTTCATTACTGGGATTCCAAGGAATTAAGATGAGCAGTCACTAGATTTTTTAGTCATGAACGTTAGCAGGACAATATACATGCATAATCAGTAGATAGTTGCCTTCCTTATGAAAGCGTCGTTTCTAAACCCAGTTTTCATAATCTGCAGAAAGATAGAGAACGTAATGGCATATTCTACACACATTTGCAACCTGTATTGTGATACTAACTTCGCACCTAAATGATATTACAAGTTTCTACTCTGTTGAGACTGGAATATGTCAGCCATCCACTTGACTGAATTCTAGAGCATTTGCATCTGGATCTCGTGTAAATAAGGCAGGCCTCCCAGACCGGCTAAGTGTATATGGAATACCTGAAGAACATAGCATCATAAGGCACTGCATTCCTTCAACCAGTTACAAAGCTAGTTGTCAAAATCATTCTTTAGGAGCTGGTGGACTATCCTGACTCATGCACGCACGCAAATGCAAATATATAACATGAAAATATACAAGCACATGCATTAGGCAAAAGTGTGATAATAGAAGAGTGAGGACAGAGTGGTGTACCAGCTTTATCAAGGATCACTTTTAGCTTGGACACATCCTGAATGGCAATGCAAGTATGTCGATCCCGGCCACCATGTTCAGGTCGTCCAGTCAAGGGGTCAGGATTGGGAAGCTCCATTAAATGGATCATTTCAGAACCCACCCACAACCAGGCACCCCTATAGGGAAGTTTATCATGTGGCCTTTCTTCATTTATTTGAAGCCCTAATTTTAAACAGAAAGCAAGTTCATTAATATCTGTTTTTCCATCACGGTTTACCTTGGGGGATAAAGAAGGGGATGATGTATAAACACTGGCCAAGAGATAGTGACAAACCTAAGATTCCCTGATAAAATTCAAGAGACCTTTCAAGGTTATCACACAGGACTCCAACATGGTGAACACTAACAACTCCATAATCTGCAGGAATTCCAGCAAATTAACAGATACAACTTGCACCCAAAAATAGCAGCTAGCCTTTTCAATCATGCACTCTTATTTACTACGTGATACATAAAGCCATTGTTTAACACAAAAACACACATGTATACGCTCACAAAGAATAAGGGATGTGGAAATAAATTTGCACCTTTAGATGTAGTCATACCATTCAATTTAGAAAGAGAACTATTGAACCATGTAACTATTTATATATAAAAGAAAAAAAGAATTTCATCCTTGTAGCTCCTTAAGTTTTGCCCCCATCCATACAAGGAAAACAATAGCAAATCCATCGATTCCCACTTTGGCTGACACTCACACTCTTATAACCAAGAGCTTATTTCCAGAGGCTTCTCAAAAAATTGATAAAAATGAAACTTTACAGCAGGAGCAGTGTCATTCATGCTTTAGATAATTTTCTCTCTTAAAACCAAACCAAAACATGGAATTGTAATCTAATGGAAGCTTGTAACATGAAGAACATTTTTATTGGTCCTAACTTTGAAGAAGCATACGTTTTAGTAGCTGGCAAGCAAAGGATTTGGCAAAATGATATCTCTTTAACACTTCATTACAAATCCTCTATGAAGCAACACAAAATATATGTCAAATCATAACATCGGTTCTTTTCCCAATAAAGCTATCAAAGAACAAGGGGATCATTAAGAAAACTAATTAGAGTCGAGAAAAATTAGGCAATCCTCAAATGCATTTGACACCATGAAATAGAGACAATGTTAAACCAATTGTGAAAACTGATCCCATCTTTTAACCATTCACCAAATCATTTTCTGATCGTTACTAACCCAGGCACATAGTCTATTGGATACTTCGTTGTACATGTATAGACAGTCCTCATCTATATGTCAAACTTTTTTTCTGAAACAGCTCCACCTTCTTTCTTCCCCACTAACTATCTTCCTAGCACACTGCCGTAGTTCCTAAATGAAACATGTTTTGGTCTATCAGTATATGTGGAGCTCGCATTGAGTTCTATTTTAATTTGTTTTTGCAGAAAAAAAATCTTAACACTGTTAAAATGCAAGGAAAAACATAACTGAAGGGTAAATCAAGGAATATGTTTCAATTTTCCCTAATTTAATTCAGTGTTAATGCAAAGAAGAATCATTTCTGAAGGCACGAAAGACAACAGAAGGTGTTGTTCAGTATGTGAACAAGCTTGGGTGCAGCAGTTTTCTAATCATGAACTAATTTGTCGTTGGCTGTTAGAGGAGTGTGATCCAGTAAATGAGACAGGTCAATTTCTAGAAAGATTGAGAACATTCACATTGCATCCAAATTAGCCCCTCCAAATCTACTTGAGCAAGACCAACATGGCATGCTGACTTTCGATCCAAATGCAACTAAAATGGAGAAATATATGTAACATAAAGGAGCACAAAATCAAACAGGAAGAGCTACCAATCTTCTCGTTGACACATGTTGATTCTTTCTCAACTATATTTGCTTCAGCAGAAAGCTTAGCTTTTGTCTTGAAACAAAACCTGGGAGACCTACCACTACCAACATTGGTTTGATAAAAATGGCATAGTGAGTTTACAGATATAGGTTTAGCAGTTGCACAAATCACCTGCAATGCAATAACAAAGATGAATTAAAGATAAAAATAACCAATGGAAGCAACAATCCACAGCTGTTTTTTGGGCAATATCCATATCAAAAGTACAAGAAACAATAGAATGAGACATGCACGCTACCAATTTATGCCATCAAAAACCTTAACCGACACTACCTACCAAAATGCATAAACTGAACACAAACGTCTAGTTTATGAAGGTCTTGTAGGTTAGGGGTCACTGCAACAAAGCGGAACAGTCTATCAACATCAAGAAGTCCTTTGAGGCATTTTCCCATGAAGATTGTGTACTGGCCGACTCTAGTCTGGATCAATCTTGTTCTTCCATTGTTATTTCCCAGGTTGGAGTAGCTCTTAAGTGCCCTTCAGACAGATTGCGGAAAGGCCAGGTATGGTTTTCATGTCCTCTACTTTTCTTTGAAAATATTGCTGGCGACATAGTCAGTGTCAACTTCAATCAGTCGCCCTAATGTGGTTTTCGTCAAAGATTATCTGGTGTTAATACCTAAGGCATGTCTTATTGATTCATAAAAAGAAAAGCAATAAGAAAAAATAAAAAATCCTGGTCTTGCGTCAAAAACATTGCAGTAGATCATTGCAGGCGATGGAGCGAATTGTGCTGTGATTGGCAACTATTGATTGGTCGGTGATGGAGCGAATTTTGCTGTGATTAGAGCTAGGTGATAAAGCAGCGCAGCAGTTAAGAATGGTTTTTTTAATTATCGCGTACAGGGTAAATTGCGGCAGAAGTTCTGCTAAAGTCTGCCTCAATAATGTCAAACTCTGGAAGCCCATATATGGAAGCTGGTTAGTGTTTTTTTTTTTTCAATTGTACTTTTTAAAGAAACATCATTCTGGATTGTTTGAAGGAATGAAAACCCATTATAGATTCTGCAACTCTTTTTTTTTTTAGACAAAAAGAAAAGAGCTCATAATCCAAGTTACAGTATCTCCAATCTAATTAGCAATGTATCAAGAATATAATCCAAAAAAAAAAAATCACCAATTTTTCACAAAAAATTGTAACAAGTATTAAGAAAGTATTAGCGTGAATAATATTACCTTGTGTTGCAGAGCAGCGGTGGCTGATGGAATAGGAAGGGAAGCCATGGATGGGATGGAAGGGAAGCGAGAAGGAGTGATCTGGATTTTGCTCAATTCTTTGAAAGGTCCAAAGCCCAGACAACATCACCCGATAGCTTTAGGTGCTGACCACTTGCTGGCTAATTTTTCTGCACCACAAATTTTCACGAAGAAGCCACCACAACAAAAATGTCATTCACACGATATCAACTTTTATGAGTAATTACAGAAGCTATCTAGGTTTCCTCCTACAAGGCATAAACATGCTATCCCTTCAAGCACCTTTTATGAGTAATTACAGGGGAAAAATAATCACAGAGACGTTTTCTACTAGTTCTGTTCTTTAAATTGTTCTTCAGTTTTTCGACCCATAACCTCTTTTACAAAATAGTCGAGGTTATTTTTAAAATTTATTTTTATTTAACTTTTTAAAATATTTTATTTGCAGCATGTTTTTTTAATAAAATTCAAAACAATTAAAATAAATATTTGTAAGGATACCGATGATTTTAATTAAAGAGAGAAGAGTTATAAATAAATATATATATATATATATATTTGGATAGAAAACTTGTCTTCTTAATCTAAAACTATCGTGTCATGATAATTTATATGCAGTTGTATAAAGATATAATTAATTTAAGAAAAATTATATAAAAATAAAATTAAAGTTAAACTAGATATTTTGTTATTATTGAATATTTATGTGCAATTTAATAAAAAAAAGCTTTACATATTAGATTCATATACAATAATTTATAAAATAATAACAATAAAAATCTCAAGGCTAATTTTAAAATCATGTTTCAATATTTAAATGTTCATTTTAATATATTTTTTTTAAAACAAATTTTTATTCTAAAATATAAAAATAATATAATAAAAAAATACATGGAAGGCTAAAAAAATAAAACATCAACACATAGGCTTACAAGATCAAGCCCGAGTGTCTATCCCATAATTAAAGCCTAAATATACATGGGCTTTTAAGAAAAAAAAAAATCATACTCCTTTTAGATGACATATTATCATTGTACACCATAATAAATTTTAGACATTTAAAATGGTTGAAGAAAGGAATTATGAGGTATTTGGACTCTAAAAACCAAAATTTATATTTATATTTATATTTATCTAAAATACCTAAAAATTAATATAGGAACCTCAATATCCCCAAATTTATTTTTACCAAGTCCAGGAGTGTCGAAGTAATAAATAACCTGGCAAGACTGGAGTCGAACCACAGGGAGGTTAATTATACAAATTATAAACAACAGTTATACAACAACAATAACAATAATAATAACAACAATAATAACAACAACAACAACAACAACAACA
>NW_011502027.1:0-8851 GCF_000495115.2 Populus euphratica | reverse complement strand
CTTTGCAATTTAAGTTCTTAAAGTCATCAGTCAATCCTTTCATTTATGTGATAGGCCTGCATTTAAAATGAACATTTACCATAAATTAAAGATATCTTATATTATTAGATATATTATTATAAAACATGTTTTAGTTAAGGTGTTATTGATACTTCAAGTGCAAAATGATGACATAAAACCATGATAAAAATGCACTTTTAAGTACTAATCACCAAGATAATCAAAAAATCGATATACTAAGTCTTCTCATATAAAAAAAAAATCAAATCACACAATCAAAATCAAATTACAAAATTTGAGATTTTTATCTCAAAAATAAGTTATGATGATACATATGCAATGAATCATTTAATCAATAACTAATCACATATGGCCATAATTAATTAAATTATATGATGTGGGCCTCTTGATCACATAGTCAAATTGTTAGTTTATATACCTTATAGCCAATCAATTGGTTACACGCGACATTATTTATTTACGTAGAACATATTTAATTTTATTAAATAAATGTATTATTTATTTTTAATATTTATTTATATTTAATTTATGAATTTAATGTTTGATAAATGAATCTACAATTAGGATACAATCCATAAAACAAAAATATTTTGTAAAAAAATTATAAAGATGTTATAATTATAAGATTTATAATTATTAAAGTATTTTTCTTAAATGTTCATGGTCAATACTCTCTTAATAACGAATATTTATTAGAACTCTTGAGACTAGTACATATTATGTTTTTTTATTTATGAAAAGAACCATCTGATCTCATAAGTTAAGGTATGACGGATATCTAAAACTAATATGTAGGTTCTTTTTGAATGATATGTACACTGAACTGACCTGCATGAGAATTTCATATGGAGATATCACCTATGTTTATAGAAAAGCTCACATAACGGTTGTGTAAGTGATCCTTAGACTTGAAATCACTAAATTATCTTATATAAAGAGTGCTAAGTTTTGATCATGTTACACATTATCTTGACAATGGTAACAAATGGGCAAACATTGGATATAAAATAAATTATATGAAGGTATTTGAGTGATCAAGAGATAATTTATCACCCTAGATGAATTAAAAAAAAATGTTCTACATATTCTCAAATAGTATTAATTATTAAATCCTTATGTAAGGTAGAATGAGATTCAATAGGTTCTATAAGAAAATCTTCATCTCAATTCTCGTTCATCAATTGATGGTGATTGATGGTGGTTATGTATATCATAGCCAACCAAGGGGAGATCGATGACGATAAAGTCCTAAGTGGCTATAATTTTCCCCTTTCCAACTAATTTTGGTGATGTTGGCCACTAAAGCTAGTTAGGTTTTAGTTGGGGGATGCTGACACTCCTTTTTGTGGTGGTCCAGTAGTGTTTGGTAGCAAAAATATAGAGATACAACTACTAGAATTAACACAATTAATGAGAGAAAAGAAGATATTGTTAGGTTCTAGTGTGATGTGGTCTACGGTAAGACCAGTGAGCTCACTTGAGTTGAATGATTTATATTCTCCTTGATTTAATCTAACAATCTAGATTTAAGTTGTTTTAAGCTGAATCAATGACTGAGACCTATCTAAGCTATGATTCAATGCTGGTGAGCCTAGATCAAGCTAATTTGATCAATGACTGAGATCTTTTTAAAACTATACCTAATGATTGTGGTTTTTTGTAGTTTGATTTGGTGTGGATGAGCCCATATTAGGTCTATAAATCAACGAGTGATGTGTTTTTAAAGAATGGATTAGGCGATCATAATTTATTCTCTTATTCTCTTTTATTTTAACAGCCATATCTCTCTTTTTTCTTAAAAAAGAAAGAAAGATAAAGTAAAAGTCAAAGAAAAAAAAGATAAAGTAAAGAGCAAGGTGTCAAGAATTGTTCTCGGTGAACTTTTTTGTTATAAAACAATTTTAAAAAACTCTCTTTTCAATTGTACACTTACTATAAATAGTCAATGCATCATTGCCTCACCAAGGTGAACTGTAACTCTTTTCTTAATAAAATTATGGTTATTAATCAATATAAAAACTCATTTAGAGAAAAACCAATTTAGACCACAAAAAATTCCTTTCTTGACTCTAAAAATGCTTTAGCTGTAAAATGATAAATTTCACCCTAGTAAATCATTTTTTTAACAGTTTTGAAATGACAAAATTTTTTTTCATTGAAAAAAATGGTTTTGGTCAATTCTAACAAGCAACTTAATTTTTGATATGGTAGCTTAGTTTTTCCTTAAAAAGTTTATTTTTGTCTTAAAAAATCAATTTTTTGTTTGAAAATATTAATTTTATACTTATTTATTTATTTTATCATAGAGCAAAAACTAAAATACAACAAAATATAATAGATATTATTTCTAGAGACATATCATTTTTATTCCTCATATTTTAAAAGCACAAAAATTTATTTTAAGTTTGGAAACATAAAAATTTGTTTTAAGTATACACCCGTGCTAGATTTATTTTTATTTTTATTTTTATTTTTTTTTAATTAAATATATTTTTATTTATGTTATTTTTATTTTTTCTGTCATAATATAAATAATAAAATATTACATTTTTCATTTATTAAGGCAAACTCTCTCATTCATATTTTCAAGAAAAACTTGGGAATTTTCAAGATTTTGTAATTTAAAGATTTCTAAGTTTAATATCAAGTATCGAGGCTGTCCAAATGGCCATTTGTGAGTATGTCAATCATTTACGAACCCCACTAAAAGAACGAAACTTTAGAAGCCTCGATAAAAAATTGAGGAAGACAACTACAAAACAAGAGTGGCGTAAGTTTGAACGGCAAAACAAAAGCGAGTTTGGAATCACACGTGGGCCAACAAAATCATTCATCCAGCCGATAAAAACGGTGTACTTCTGCAAGACCCACCGCGAATCGTATTCTCAGGCTTCAAGATTTGCAATTGCAAGAGGAAATGGCTTGTTTACACGATCATAGCTGTGAAGATCACGATTGCTCCTCTAATTGGTCGCTCTACAAACACATAGACCTCCCCAAGGTGTCAAATTTCTTCTACTTCATACTTTCATCAAATTCTTCTGCGTAGAAATCAACGAAATAATTTGTTGTTTTTTCTTTTTGTTTTGTTGTCCTTCAAAGGTATCAGCTTTAAACGAGGCAGTTCCGGGAAGTGCTAAGTCAGTTTTTAAAGCTTGGGAGCACCGTCTCGATTCTTCTGCGGTATTTTTCTCTGGTGTTTTTTTTCTTCTGATTATTAATTTAATTTAACACATATGCAATGATAGGGGCATTTGGAAAGCAACGAGGGTGATCCGGAGTTACTTGTTTACATCCCGTAAGTTGCGAATTCTTTTTTCATGTAGCGTGGCCTCTTATTTAGTGATGCTACTAATCATTATCTGGATAATAATGAAATGGGTGTTTACCAAATAATTTGTACCTGCTGGAATCTTGAAGCTCACAGAAATTTAACAGTGCTTGTATGTTATTCTCGCCTGTCAAAGAATTTTCTTTAATCAGTTTTCATACCTTTATTTGCCAATCCAGTTATTATAACAAAATAGCACTTTATTCATATAAAAAATTGCTTGACATCTTTCAATACGGGTAATATCGATCCACTTTGGTAACCAATGTTTTATAACGAATAAAAATGTTTGGAGACTTGGAGGCTTCAATTTTTAAAATGTTGTTGATGATTGTTTCTAATTGCGTCACTTTGATTTGGGGTTTGGATATTTTTTACCTTCTATCTACCTGAATAACTTTCTGGATTTCTTATGTTTCTGCTGCATTAATTGTGGTAGATTCACATCGGATGTTAAGATCAAGAGCATTTCAATTGTTGGAGGTGCTGATGGAACAAGTCCTTCTAAGATGAGAGCGTAAGTTCAACTTCCATGTTGTGTTGTTACTTCTTCATTGCAATTTTTGAAATTGTGCAAGCGGCAGTAATTCTGAAGCTTCTACAGATGGTAGATGCTGCTGATTTGATGTAGTTTATGCTACTCCATAGAACTTACTCAAAGCTGTTTTAATTAAATTATTGAATTGCCTCACTCTACCTTTTGTGTGCGTGTGCGTGCGTGCGTGTGTTTCTGACCCCAATGTTCTTACCATTATGGTAATATTTATGCAACTTTGAACTTCATATTTTGTCTTATATTTAAATTTTTTTTGTTGCATTCTCCCTGTTTGGCGTGATAATGTTTGAGTGTTAATGCATCCCTACAAAGACAGGTTCAAGCCAGCCTTATTGTGCAGCATCAATGAGGCATTACCATTCCAACCTAGCTAGCATACTTGCCCTTTTCATTCACTCAATGTATGTTCTTCTTGTTGAGTCATTGGATGTACAATCATTGTTAAGCTATGGAACTTTCCCATCCAGACCAGTTAGGCTAGTTTTTTTTAGTAAATATATAAGGAACTGATGTTAAAGCAGTGTTTTGAATAATACAAGTTCTCTTTCAATATTCTCTGCTGTGACCACTTTTTGTAACAAAAAAAAAAAAAACTTAGATTTGGTCTTTAAAATTATTTAGGTTTATCAATCGAGATGGCATTGACTTCTCAGATGCTCAAAGTATGCAAGCTGTTCAGGTATCGTTTCATCTTGGTTGTTGCTCAGCTATCACTAAACTCAATAATATACCTTACTGGCAATAGTGGTTTTTATTGTTTTAAGGAGTGGGATTTGGTTGAAAATTTGAATGGAGTACTCGAGTTTCAGACAAGGTAATCATTCCCTACCGCACTGTTACTTAGCTTATTGAACTCAAATACTTTGTTCCATTTTGTATCTGCCTACCATCTCAATTCTGGAAATCCTTAATTTAATGTCATCTGAATGAGAATGAATACAACAAAGAAGAGTCAGAAGGAATTATATTTCATTGTTTCAATTAAGTTTGGTTCACCAGCAGTTATCTTGTACTTGCTGATTTTATATTTGCTCACATTAATAGATACGCCAAATTTCAAAGTGTGGCAAGCATCACATTGCATTTCCCTGATAATTTTGGTGGCGATACAAGTCAGATACACTATATTGGCTTCAAAGGTGAAGCCACCCAGGTAAATGCACTGCAAAAGATCAAGTTTTACAGCTTTGTGTGTCTGTTTGGACCAAGGATTGGTATCTAAATGACACTTTCTTTTCTACAATGAACAGTTGAAGAGGGATGTTGTTGCCACCATTGTATATGAACTTACGCCCAACCCTTCTGATCACAAGTAAGAGCTTATACCTCTGTGGAGTATTCCAAGCATATAGGGGCACTATTCAGATAATTATATGCTTGATTATTGATGAGGATTTGATTTAAGATTTGATGTTGGCATGTCCATTTGAGACACCCTGCCTTTCATGTTATGCATTTTATGCAAAATCATTAGTTCTTATGACAAATTAGGATGCTGCCTAATGTTTTCCTATAGGCCATGCCATTAATATATGGACTCACATTATGCTTGTGCTATTCAGTTTTTTTTTTTTGGAAATTCTTGTTAGTAAGTGATTAGCAGTGGACATAGGGAGTTTGATCTATAGTGAAGTTTGATCTATGGTGATGAGTATTGGTGGTCTTACTCGCTAGAAGTTTAATATTCCTCTTGCTTCCATAGAAACCATGATTATTGTAGTAACTTATAAGTCCAAAATATACTTCCTTATATGCTGCTTGATTCTGTTACTCATAGGGACACCTCACTGGTCTAGGTTGTGTTCTCCCAACATGATAGCAAATAGAATTAGATCATAATTCTGTTTTAATACTCGTCTTGCTTCCATAGACATCTTGATTATTGTAGCAACTTGTAAATTTACATGTACTTCGTAATATGCTGCTTGATTCTGTTACTCATAGTGACAACTCACTGGTCAAGGCTATGTTCTCCCAACTTGAAAGCAAAGAGGAATTAGATCAGATCATAAATGCCCTTTAAACGATGTATTATTCTTCATAACATGTGTAATCATTTGTTGATGGAAATGATGGGTTTGTTCAGGACAAAGGCTGAAGGTGGTGGAGGTTATTCACAGGTGGAATGAAGAAAGGTGCTCTGCTTTGCTTTTAAGGCATGGGTCAAACTTAACCTTATGTTCCATATTCCTTTGTGTATTATCCTTCCCTTTTCCTTGTAATGGAACCTGCTCTGAAACTCTGAAAACTCAAACTGTACCTGGCATCAGATAGTGTGGTGCTTGGTCCTCTGGCGTTTACCATGCAGGCTTCCCATAATGAGAAAGTACAGTTGTTTGAATTGCCTGTTTGCTGTGGTATGTTTATTTTAGGAACACCAGTGTCTCATGGTTTAATAGAATCATGTGAGAACATAGAATAAGAACTTGCCTGTAAATAAGATTTTGCATGCAGAAAAGAAACAGTCGGGTGGGTTTCGCGAGGGTCTGCTACATGTCTGGGGATCAAAAAAGTGATCTGCAGATGAAGTGCGAGGTTGGTCAGGGTAGGATTACAAAGTGTGGTGGTCTGAAGCGGGACCCAAGCTTTGTAATGATGATCATCATCTCAACTGTAAGAGAATAACTATAAGATCATACAAGCTGAAGCCGGAAGCTGTCTCGCCTGCCTGCTTGAATTCGCTTTTCCCAGTTATATGTTATATATGAGACTAGTTATATTTCTTTTGGTCAATCTAAACATGAATTTGAATCAGTTAGTGGAAAGGTGAAGTAATGCAATTTAGGAGTAGCAAGGGCTTAAATAATCCACAACTGCAGCTTAGCTAATTCTCCGATTATTAGGCAGGGGACAATCTGGAGGCTGGACAATGTGATGCCACTAATAAATTTGCTTTCCAACGCCTGGTCTTGGCAGACGTGGTAGAAAAAGATGGAAGGGGTAAACCTATGGAGGCCATTTCATTTTTTCCCAGACAAGTACTTATATTGACTTTGCACCTCGAGGTTTCAAAAAAGTATCTCCATCTACATTTGATCATGCATTTCACTATATTATACTTCGTATAATGAAAATGATAATAGTTTTTGTAGAAAAATTTAACTTTCTCTTGCTCATTGAAGGTTTCGGCTTGTTCCAATATAAATCATTGTTGGATATTTTTTAGGTTTTCATATCTGCAAGGCTTTATCTCCCATCAGGGTTTTATAGTCCTTTTTTGTTATTGAATTTTTTTTCTTTTTAATTCTATTATTTGATGTTGTGTTGATTGGAGTTTTGGGTTGATTGTTTGTTTTAATTAATCTTTTAGATGGTTACCGTGGATTTTTAAAATCATCCTAGTAGGATAAGGTTAATATGGTTGTTTGCAAGAAATTGAAGATGAAAACCAAAATTGAAAGTAATGAATAATAACATGTTTTTTTTATTTTATTTTTTGAAAAACGTGGCAACTCTAGTGTTTTTTGGTCTTTGGTGACTGATTTTTCTGTTCTTTTCAATTGGATCCTTCAATATTGTATTAATTGAGATTTGAGGTTAATAATTTATTTCGATCTATTTTTTTTTATGTCTTTACTTGATTTAAAAAGACACTGTGTGATTGTCTTAGTGCTCGATTTAATAGAAAATAATTAGATTTTATTGTTTGTAAATAATTTGAAATAAGGGGACTAAAATTGTCTTAAATAATAATTATAAGGCCTTTTTTTCTATAAAAAAAAATGTGTCAGTGCCTTTTCCACACATTTGCTCTTTAGGTTTTTGCAAAAAAACCATTTTTGATCCTTTGAGTTTGGAGATTGAAGGGTTTGATCCAATACATTATTTTTTTGCATTATAGTCTTCATGTTCGAGAGAGGACAGAGAATCGTCGAACAAGTTTCATTTGAAAAAAGAGTTCCATTTAGGTATGTTTTTTTTTTATCTTGCCTAAAAAAAGATCAAAACACAAAAAAAAATGGTTTTGGTTGACTTTTTGTTTTTAAACCAATTATATACTAATTTAAGAACATAAATGAAATTATTAAGGTTCCTATGTTGTTTCTTTAAGTGTTTCTCAGTGAAAAAAATACTTAAATATGTTTTTGAGCCCTTGATATTAGTTGCCCATAATTCAGCCATTTGTTGTGTCTAAATTCTGGAAAAAAAAGGCAACATTATTTTTTTAAACCTAACTAAAAAGAAAAAGAATTATGGGCACATGTGTGGGCTTACTCTTAGCCTGTTCAACTAACTTTTTTTTTTTCTCTTTAGAATTTTTGGAAATTTATTAGACTCGACTAGCAGGTTGATTTAGGATAATACAAGGCCCCAATTTAGGAGGGTCAACAAATTATTTATAAAAAAACAATGAAATTAAGTCATTTTGATAATTTTTTTCAAAAAAATGTCAACAAGTTATTGAGCAGGTTTCTCTTAGTTGATCGGATCAACTCAAGTTAATTCTTTCTTCCATTTATTTTTCAACTTAGATCAGTCTATACCCTAGGTGGCTTAGGTTCTAGGTTGGCTTGTTGAGTTAGTCTAGTTTTTTTAACAATGATTTTTTTTTCTTTTCAATTTTATTTTTCAAAATTAGATCTTTACTAATTCGTGCTTAACTTGTTTGGTACTTAATTTTGCGAATGAATATATTTTTCTCTATAGAATTAAACAAAAAATTATTTTAGAAAGAACATGATTATTAAACTCAATTGATCCATTACTGTTGCCTTTGAATAATGTATATGTTGGTCATTTAGGTTGTCTTTAAACACGTTAGATCAACTATGTTGGCTCAAGGCACCTTCTAAATGGTTTCATTTGAATTCGGGTTAGGTGAGTGATGGGTCCAGAGATTTTAAAATTGATTTGCTCACTGCTAGAAAATTTCATACAACTAGGATATTTTTTTCTTATAGCTAAAAAAAAAAACATGATGTCACCGTAGGCCACTTATCTAG
>NW_011502037.1:0-27154 GCF_000495115.2 Populus euphratica | reverse complement strand
TCAAATGCCTTTAACAAATATTCTTGTAACTGAAATTTTTGATGTTTGGGGTATTGACTTTATGGGTCCATTTCCTTCTTCTTTTGGAAATCTTTATATTCTTCTTGCTGTTGATTATATGTCCAAATGGATTGAGGCGAAAGCCACACAAACTATCGATGCTAAGGTTGTTTTAGATTTTGTCAGGACTCACATATTTGATAGGTTTGGCATCCCTAAAGCTATCATCAGTGATCGTGGCACTCATTTCTGCAATCGTTCCATGGAAGCATTGCTACGCAAATATCATGTGATTCATCGAAATTCCACAGCATATCATCCGCAAACGAATGGCCAAGCTGAAATTTTCAATCGAGAAATCAAGTCCATTTTGGAGAAAACAGTGCAACCTAACCGACGAGATTGGAGTCTATGCCTTGGAGATGCACTTTGGGCTTATAGGAGTGCTTATAAATCACCTATAGGAATGTCACCTTATAGAATGATTTATGGGAGAGCATGTCATTTACTGGTGGAGCTTGAACACAAAGCTTTTTGGGCCATTAAACAATGCAACATGGATTATGATGCTGCTGGGATTGCAAGAAAATTGCAACTGCAAGAGTTGGAAGAAATTCAAAATGATGCTTATGAGAATGCAAGGATTTACAAAGAAAAGACTAAGAATCTTCATGACCGAATGCTTACAAGAAAGGAATTTCATGTTGGAGACAAAGTCTTTCTTTATCATTCACGTTTGAAACTTTTTCCTGGAAAATTGCGCTCTCGTTGGATTAGACCCTTTGTTGTTTCTAATATTTTTCCTTATGGTGCAGTTGAAATTACAAGTTTAGAAACCAGCAAAGTACTCAAGGTCAATGGACATCATTTGAAACCTTTCTATGAAGGTTAGACGACAGAACTCACCGCTTCTGTAGAGTAAGTTGAACCAATCTATGAAGAATGAGCATACCACATGTCAAGCCAATGACATAAAACAAAAGCGCTTACTAGGAGGCAACCTTTGCGCTTACAAAAAAATCAGATTTGCTTTCTTTTTCCTTATCTTTTATTTTTTTGTATTTTAATTTATTTTCTGTCATTCTCTTATGTTCCTTTGCTTTTATTTCAACATTGAGGACAATGTTTTGTTTTAAGTGTGGGGGCATTGGGAGAATTTTAGTTTTCTTTGTTGTTTTTTTTTAAAAAATTGTGTTTGATCTTTTTAATTCCCATTGGTTTTTGAGAATATGAGTATTATGTATGAGAATTAATTGAGATAGATGAAGATATAAATCAAATGAAAGAGTATACATGCAAATTTTAAGGTTTAATTGGTTTAGGGATTGACTTTAAGAATATGCCATGTTGACTTTATAGTGTTATACCACTACAAGTTTTTGAGCCTTCAACATTGTATTCTTTGAGTATGCATTCTTTCAATGATATGTATCTCTAAAACTTGCTTCATATCTTATTGAGATTATATTCCATTACAAATATACATGAAGATGATAAAGGCATTAGGAATTTTAAATCACTTGAACCAAAAAGCCAACCTAAAGCATATTATCCTTAGTGAGCCCCTTTTGAGCTTGCTTATCTTTCCTTTGCTTTATCCATGTACATGGATAAGCCTTAACTTTATATATATTTTTGTAAACACCCAAAAGAAAAATATATCTATATCTATATCTATATATATATATAGACAGAACTGATGAAGTAGTTTTCGCTACCGATTTCTCGATCGGCAGCGACGCAGTTTTCGCTGCCGATTTCTCGGTCAGCAGCGATGTAGTTTCTACTGTCGATTTCTGCATCTGCAGCGAAGCAGTTTTCTCTGTCAATTTCTCGATCGGCAGTGACAAAGTTTCCGCTACCGATTTCTGCATCTGCAGCGAAGCAGTTTTCGCTGCCGATTTCTCGATCGGCAGTGACAGTTTTCGTTGCCGATTTTTGCATCTGCAGCGAAGTAGTTTCCGCTGCCGATTTTTGCATTGTCAGCGATGCAGTTTTCACTGCCGATTTTTGCATCTGCAGCGAAGCAGTTTTCACTGCCGATTTCTCGATCGACAGCGACGCAGTTGCCGTTGCTGATTTCTGCATCTGCAGCGAAGCAGTTTCCGCTGCCAATTTCTGCATTATCAGCGACGCAGTTTCCGCTGCCGATTTCTGCATCTGCAGCGAAGTAGTTTTTGCTGCTGATTTCTGCATCGATAGTGACGCAGTTTCTGCTGCCGATTTCTGCATGTGCAGCGACGCAGTTTTCACTACCGATTTCTGCATCGGCAGCGATGCAGTTTTTGTCTTAAAAAATAAAATAATAATAATTTTCTTAAGGAGTTGAGAGGGAGGGGTAAAACTGGTTTTAGATAGACCAAAACAAGGATAAGAACACATCTAAACCAACCCCCAAACACCCACCTCATTTAATGGGGAGTATAAATATAAGGAGGAGAGAGAAGGTAACCCTAGCTTTTATCAAAGTTGCTGCAGCTGTATGTCTAGCTGCTTGTTACTCTCCCTTTCTCCTCCCCAACAGAAACCTAAGCCTTGTGAACGTGTGAGGGAGAGAGAGGAGACCTTGAGAGAAGATTGGACAGCCACCTAGAGAGAGGAGAAGGGAACCAACGTGAGAGGAAGAAAAAGGAAGAAAACCAGCAGGAGAGGAGGAAGAACACTGTCAAACCTTCCTCAAACCTAGCTAGATTCGTAAGGTATGGGTCATGAAACTTCCTTCCTCTTCTCCTTAAGATTTAGAACCGGAAATGAAGAAGAGAAACCCTAAGAAAATTGAACTATGACCTAAGCTAGCTATGAAGAAAACAGAAATTTACTAAGAGGACAAAGAAAACAAAAATGAAATGAGGCCAATTTCAGAACATCTAGTAAAGAAAAATGAATAAAATAGAAACAACAAATCATAGTAGGGGGCCGACTTTAAGTATGGGGTTGGCTGGCATGCAATGTGTGTGTTTTGCTGGGATTGGCTGAAGGATTATGTGGTGGAATGGATAGTTTCAATGTGTGTATTCTGCTGGAATGATTGAAAAATATATGCTGTAATTGATGGTTTTCAATGTGTGTCTTCTGCAGCGAAATTTCAATTCGCTGCCAAAACTGTATCGGCTGCAGCGAATTAGTATTCACTGCCGAAATTGAGTCTTCTGCAGCGAATTAGAATTCACTGTCGAATTGGGTGTTTTGCAACGAAATTTTGATTTGCTGCCAAAAATGTGTCGGCCGTAGTGATGTAACCATATTATTCGATAGTTTCACCCACTTTTACCTAATGTTTTGTCCATGTTTTATATGTAAAATGCCTTGATATTCTTTGTTTTATGTTTTGAAGGCACTTTTGGATGAAAAATGCAAAAAGGAGTAAATTGGAGATAATTGGCAGATTTGATGTTCAGTCGATGTTTTGTGCAGAGTGTGAGTTCTAGAGATCAAAATGAAGTGATTCCAGTGGCTCTAAAAAGCTAACATCCATACCTTTCTGGAAATGTAATGCAAGAAAAATACAAAGAGGAAGATCATGGAAATCACATCCTTCAAAGTCAAATCTCGTATTCTGCCACTGTTGACCTTTGTCCATTAAAAATTCCATATCTGGAGCTATAGAAGTCCAATTGATGCAAACTCAATTTTGTTGGATTCATGACTCAAAGGTCTAGAAACGCTCCAATTTTCAGCCAAAAACGATGTCAGATGAGGGCGATATGATTTTTCAAAGATGACAACTGAATTCTGCCAGCAATCAGGTTTCGTGAAGAAATGAGTCCAAATTATGTTTCGAAGCTTCTAAACTATCATCCAAGTTATAATTTCAGCAATTTAGCCCCTCTAGTAAATCAATCTAGAAGGTCAAGAAAAGTAGCCACCAACCTCAATCCACCAACCTCAAATCACCAACCACAAACCAGCTGCAAGTTGGAATGCTGCCATTGTCAAAGAAGGAGGCTACAATGGTGGGTTGTTTGTGGTGACTACTAATGTCAAAGTTTGGCAAGTTTGGCAGCCACCATTGTTGATAAAGAAGCAAGAGGAGCTGCCATTGAAGCCTATATATAGACATCAAGAGAGCCAAGAAAGAGGAGGAGGGAGTGCAATAGAATCAAAGAAAGGTGGTAGCAACTAGAAGTGAAGAAACACAAACTCTCCTCTCTACATACTAGAAATAATGCTTTCTTTTATCTTTAGGAGTAGTTGTTCAATAGATATGCAAGGCTAAGCTCTTTTCTTGGTTGCAAGGACGCAGAAACTTTCAGATTTCAAGAACTGTGAGATTTATTCTTCATTTATTTTCAGTTTGTATTATGAATGAGTATGATTGTTTTCCTATGCATGTTTTCTATGATTGTTGTTGATAATTGCTAGAGCGGACTCTAAGTTATTATTGTGAACAATCTATTGCTAAGTTTGGTATCAAAACCGGAGTTAGGGTATATAAACTTGTGAAGCAACTAAGCTTGATAATTGTGGCGGAACTACGTTATTAAACTTAGGGAAAACATTCGATCAAAGCAACACAAGCAGACAACTTGGTTGTTAAGATTAATGAATTTATCTAGATCTTAAGGCTGCCATTAGATTAAATCATTAGTGCGGACACTGTGATTATTTGTTGGTTAGGGCTAGTTATACGGCGGATCCGTTAATTAACCAAAGTTAAGAAAAGATAAAAATTCAGAATATAAACTGGAGTTTCGTTTCAAGGATCGGTTCTGATTTCTGTAGGTGGATGTGTGCTTGTGACCAAGGTTTGTTTTCTTGATAAATTTCAGTTTTAATTGATTGTGTTCACTAGTTTAATTTCTTCCATAGTTTAGATTATCACAAATCAAAACCCCCCAATTGCATAACGTATAGCATAAAAATCTAAACTAAATCTTCCTCGTGGGATCGATCCCTTGCTTGCTCTATACTATCTTGTGTGATTTAAGTGTAAGGGTAATTAATTTGTGCGACCGCGACATCGCAACAGGGTGTCTCAACACCTTACTAAGCTCGTAGGGGTGTCTTAACACCTAATGCCCTAAGACCAACTGGTCTGGGAGTCATTAGCTGAAAGCTCGTTACATGGGTTAAAGATGCATGATGTTTTTAAAGTATATGTATATAGATTTTTTTAAAAAAAAAAAACAAAAAAACAATAAAAAAAGACAAAAATAGTAATCCCAACCCAAGGAAGTTAACCTTAAACATTAGAACAAAAATTTTGTTTTCTTCCAAGAAAAGCCCCATAATTATGTGTTGATACATTGAGCACAAAAGAAAGGTTTATTAATATCTTGTTAAGAGGTATTGAGCAGGTATATAAATTTAACGAGAGTTTGTTTATCTGGATAGATTAATGGAAGTTAAATGATGAATACCTTGCTTTGTGGAATTTGCAAATTGTTTTTTTATTTTAACGCTTTGATTACTAGGGACTAGTAATAAGTTGGTTGGGGGGTGTCATTAGTACTTAAAAGTGCATTTTTATCATGATTTTATATCATCATTTTGCACTTGAAGTATCAATAACTCCTTAACTAAAGCATGTTTTATAATAATATATCTAATAATATAAGATACCTTTAATTTATGGTAAATGTTCATTTTAAATGCAGGCCTATCACATAAATGAAAGGATTGATTGATGACTTTAAGAACATAAATTGCAAGGGCACAGAGATGACCAAAATTAGAAAAGAGATGTCGGTGCAATCCAAACCGGAACACTGTTTGGTAATTGGGTCATATCTGGAGCTATAGATCTCAGATTTAGGTCTATTTTATATGGATAGAAAGGTAAGATATAGGCATACAACTTTCATATGGAGTCCAAGATCTAAAAAGGTCATTTTCAAGTCCAAATTGTAGCAACAACAAAGAAGCCTGAATTTGTCCTCCAACTCAAGCACTGTTCAGTATGTTGACCATATCTGGAGTTCTAGTAGTCCAAATGAGCTGAAGTTTTTACACAAGATAGCTGAGATAATTGCCTACAACTTTCATGTTTTTGAGTGGCTCCCATTTTGACGTTATCAATGACGTTTTGGGCAGACAAAAGAAGATAAGGATTGTCACCAAGTCAAAGTTGGCCACCCAGTTATCAATTAGTCATCAAATCAATAATTCCCAATTTTGGCCCATAAAAGGACGCATTTGCTATGCATTTAGGCATCTTGATTTACAAGTATTAGCATTAATTGAATAAGATGACTAATGTAATCATGTTAACAATCTATAATCAAATTGAAACCTCCCTTTTGTGTGGTTTCTAATTAAATTATAAGAGTTTATACTATACTTGTTTCACATACCATTAGTGGATTCTCTAATCTTGACATTTGTTATTATCATTGTTTAATCCTTACATTAATATTCCATCTCAAAATTCTCATATTCTTCCTCTTCTTCTCCTTCTTTTTCTTTATTATTATTATTATTGTTATTGTTATTGTTATTGTTATTGTTATTGTTATTATAATTGTTATTGTTGTTATTATTATTGTTATTGTTGTTATTATTATTGTTTATAATTGTTGTTTATAATTTGTACAATTAATCTCCCTGTTTCGACCCCGGTCTTGCCGGGTTATTTATTACTTTGACACTCCTGCACTTGGGAGAAGACATCAATCTTTTCGTCGTGTCAACTAACATGTTTTATATTTGTTATCTTGTTCACTTTTAATACTTGTTAAATGGTTAATCTAGATTTATGTTGTATAACACTTGGTACAGCAAATACTTGGCACTTTTATACCCTATATTATATGGTATAACCGACACCTGTGCTATGAAAAGTACTTGATTTGTTGTTAACATAAGTTATAATCATGAATGCCTGACAACATTTACAAGTATTAGCATTATTAGAATAAGATAACTAATGTAATCGTGTTAACAATTTATAATCTGATTGGAATATCCTTTGTGTGTGGTTTTCAATTAAATAATAAGAGTTTATACTATACTTGTTTGAAATACCATTAGTGGATCCTCTAACCTTGACATTTGTTATTATCATTGTTTAATCCTCACGTTGATTTTTCATCTCAAAGTTCTCATTAACTTCTTCTTCTTCTTCTTCTATTATTATTATTGTTGTTGTTGTTGTTGTTGTTGTTGTTGTATTGTTGTTATTTATAATTTATACAATTAACTTCCTAGTGGTTCGACTCAAGTCTTGCTGGGTTATTTATTACTTCAACACTCATACACTTGGGAGAAGACATGAATCTTTTGGTTATGTCACATTCCCTCACATAAATTTTGTTCTTGTTTTCTCAACAATTTTAAGAAAATAAAAGAACAAATAAAATGTTTCTAAATATAAAAATTACTGGTGTATTGGCCCACGCTCTATAGCAGGTCAATATCATTTTCTTTTTAAAATATATATAAAAAAATTAAGAGTGTCTGGCAGTCGTGTTAGACTCAAGAGCCTTGAGTTTGACATGGCCGCCAAACTCAGGCACTTGGATCGTGTCAAACTTGGGCATTGACTGAAAAAAAATATAGTTAAAAAAGAGAAAAAAAAAAGAAATGAGAAAGAGAGAGAGAGAGAATAAAATTTCTATTGAAGGAATAACAAATTCATAAACATAAAAAATAGACTATTTCATTGGAAAGATATTATTTAAATTTTTAAATCTAAAACATTAAATTAGATTTTTGTGATGATTTGTTGTTTATAAATTAATTATACTTCATTTATAAATAATTTTTAGATCCATGTTACTTGAGTGTATCAGACATGCCTAACCCAAAGTTACTTTAATAATAATAATAATAATAATAATAATAATAATAATAATAATAATACAAATAATGATAACGACAACTGCAACAACAACAACAATAATAATTATACTAATAACAATAATAATAATAACAACAATAACAATAATAATCATGTCGCATCAAAGAGTCTTGGGTCTAATAGTCATGCTAGACCCAAGTGCTTTAGGCTGATAGCTTTGCTAGACCTAACCGACTTGAATCTAGTAGTCATGTCTAATTAATTTTTTTTATAAATATTTTTTATTTTTTATAAAAAATTTAAATTATCATTAAAGTATCATAAACAAAAATTCTAATTATTATTTTTTTATTTTTTATATAAAAAAGATTTAAACTATCATTGAAGTGTCCTAAACAAAAATCCAAGTTTAGAAATTATTTATAAACAAAAATCATCACAAAAATCTAATCTAATATTTTAAATCTAAAAATTTAAATCATATCTTTATATTGAAATAGTTAATTTTTTACACTTATAAATTCGTTATTATTTCAATAGAAATTTTATCTTCTCTTTTTTTTTTCTTTTTTATGAATTTAAATCATTTTTATATATTTTTTTTACTCAAACTCAATGCAAAAAAAAAAAATGTTTATTTAAATGGTGGTCGTTCATGATTTTTAACCGACGACAATATCACTATATATATATTCAACAATATTAGAATATATATGTTTAGTTTCATTATATAATTTATGTAGTTTTTTAACTTTTTATAATACTTGTTTGAACTCTTTATGTGGATTTATATTGCAAATGAGTTTTTTTAAATATAACATTCAAGTCTCCTGGGCATGGTCTAAAAACTCAAGTCGCATGGGTCTAGTAGGGCCACCAGACCCAAATGCTTGGGTCTGATCTTAACTGAAAACAGAGAAGGGAAAAAAAAAGAGAAAAAAGAAAGAAGATAAACTTTCTATTGAAGGAATATCAAATTTATAAACATAAAAAATGATCTATTTCAATGGGAAGATATAATTTGAATTTTTAGATTTAAAATGTTAAATTAGATTTTTATAATGATTTGTTATTTATAAATTATTTATAAATAATTCTTAGATCCACGTTACTTGAATCTAACAAACATGCTTCACCCAAGTTTATTTGAATAATCATAATAACAATAACAATAAGAACAACAACAATCATACCCCTGGGTCTGACAACCATACTTGATCCAAGTAATAATGATAACAAAAATAATAATAACAATAACAATAACAACAACCATGCTATACCTAAATTTAGTAGGATTTGACAACATGCTAGACTCATGTTATTAGAGTCTAGCAACATACTAGAATCACATTACTTAGGTCAAACAAGTATGCCAGACCTACTTGATAATATGATATATTTATGTTATTTTGGTTTAACAAACATACTTGACTAAAGTAGTAATAATAATAATAATAATAATAACTCACATTATTTTAATGTGATTGACATATATAATTTAAGTAGTAGTAATAATACAACAATAATAACGATGATGATGATAATAATAATAATAATAATAATATAAAATCTAAGATATTTAGACATAACAAATATATTTAATTTAATAAATAATAAAAAAATCACAGAATGATAAAAAATTTAAAGTAAAACTAACATAATTCACTGTAAAAACTCTCTAAATTTACAGTGATTTCTTACCCTCATTAATTTTTCTCATAATTATTACTTCTATCACCAGTATTATTATTATTATTAAAAAGATGATATTTTTTAAAAGAAAGACGGCTCTTTTTCTTCTTGCAGTTACCGTACTTGTTTTCTTCTTCATCTTCTTCTTATTTATTTCAATCTTTCTGTGTAATAATATTAGTATTTTGAATAGCAAAATCACAAGTGGAGAGAGAGTGAGAAGGGAAGGAATGTTTTACTCACACTGCCTTCTGTCAAGGAAAGGTCCATTAGGTTCCATTTGGGTTGCTGCTTACTACTTCAAAAAGCTTAAAAAAGCACAAGTCACGTCCACTGATATCTCCTCCTCCGTTGGTAAGCAACCCTCCCTTTTATATTACTATTTTAATATACCTCCTCTTCCGACACAATATTCTCTTGTCTCAATTATAATTATAAGGAGAGAATAAATGGGCTTACTTCATGTTTTGTAAAAGCTTGATACTTTATGTTTGTTTCTCGAGAAAACAATGGGGAAGGTTTTGCTTATGTGGGATCTTTTATTTTTCTTTCTTTATTTGTTGTTCTATTCCACAATTTATGTGTCCATTTTAGAATTTTGAATTGTACATGTTGTTTCTAATGGCTGAATTAGGGGCTTTCAACAACTTTTTTTTTTGGTTCATGGTTTTGATTTGGGGCAATTAAACTCACATTTTGCAATCTAGGTTATCATTATTTTGGATTCTCGGTGTTTCTCTGACTCTAAATTACAGGAGGTTTTTCCAGTCCTAATTCTATATTTGTAGATTATGCTAATTAAAATGAATTTTTCAATTCAGTAATTTAATTGGTTCCAAAATAAATAAATAAATAAATAAAATGCCTTTTGCCTTCCAATATAGCCGCACTAGTTTGTTTGCTTTCTTGGTACTGCCTAGAGAAGTGGATATAAGAGTGTGGGAGATGATGTTGGACAATATCAATGCACATGTTTAATATGGAAATGTTTATCTTTGCCGCTGGACTTTGCTAATCTCTTATCTGTGTCATGCTGTGGCTAGTTGTCATGCGAAGAGATAAATAATAGACTGCAATGATCCACATTTCATACAAAACTGATTTTTGTCCACCAAAAGAGGATCGGGAGTATGCTAGTTAAAATGGTGTTCTATGATCTTATATTGCTTTTCATTTAGGAGAATTATAATGTAAAGTTACTCCAACTATCTTGTACTTTGTAGCAGATAGCAACATATCAAATTGAGTGAAGAGTAAATAGTTGGTTCAGGCATGCACAATTTTACATTTTACATGTTTAAATATTTGAGGATTAAAGGGCAGCAAGTTTGGATTCAATGACCAAAGCATGCTCAAAAAGTGTCTGGTTTGTGGTCTAGTTGATAACCAAGTGTAGTGAACCAAAATTAAATAGGAGATATTGTAGGCTAGGCAATAAGGGTCGATAGGCAGCCTTGGTAATCAAATGGAGATTGCTATATATTGGTATGACTACGAAGTTATATGCTTATATGCTCAACTTCAAGCTATGTTCAGTATCTGTCAGAATTTATAAGCGCTCTAGAGATAGATCAACCTTAATATACAGGTCTCTGAGTTAATGAACATGAACTGGCAAAATGTGAACTATTCTGCACTTAGTTGAAGCCTGGATGAGTTTATGCTTTAATCAATTCATATTGGGGTCTAAATGCTGGTGCAATCAGTTTCACATGCCCACTTTTTGAGAACTTATAATCAGAAGGCAATCTATAGGAAAAAGGAAATAAGCAAATCCAAGCGCAATTAAATTTTATTGAATGGAAAAGCCTATATAAGATCAGCTGCTGTAAATGTAAGCTAAAAGTTACCTTTTCCATATGATTTCATTTTATTATCTTTTCAAGCTGCATATTCTGTTGTTTGTATGCAAATAGCATTGGTCAAATCTAAAGTCAGATTTTGTTTAGAATTAGATCTGTTAATATCCTTTGGTATCTCTTGCAGGATTGTAGACATTTACAAGACATTGATTATAATGTAAAAGCACCTTGTCTATGTGTTGATATTAGCATAGATCCAAGCGATGAGGAACACAACATAACCAAAAAATACTGAAATGTCTATTTATTTGATTAAGGAATAAGAACCCTATCTTTAAACTTTTATTTTTTAAATTAGGCTGCTTTATATTAGGTGCCAAAATGCTAAACCCAATAGATAATATAATGAGGAAAAATTCAAGTTTCTTCCTAAATATGTGGTCCTAAAATAACAAATTCTTCATAAACTATCCCCAAAATAACATATTTGGAATATGGCTGTAGATATGAAAGTTACCGTTTGAATGCTGGTCTCAAAAGTTATGATTGTGGTCATTATTTCTGTATAACATCCTGGCTTTCCATTATGTCTTTTTAAACAGATAAAATTTTGCAAGATGGGTTTGATGTTGTTACATATAGAGTACTGGCGTACCTTCTTCTTGGTGTGGTCAGAATATACTCCAAAAAAGTAGAATATCTATTTGATGACTGCAACAAAGTTCTTCTTAACATCAAGGACTTTGTGCTCTGTAATAAAGATGGGATACTTGTGGAAACCTTGCAAGCACCTTACTTCTCTATTACTCTACCAGAAAGATTTGAACTTGATGCTTTTGATCTGGAGATTATTGAAGATACCAGTGAGTAAGCTATATGGTTTATTTATCTGTGGGCTGAAGAGCTTAATCATTTCTTTGTTCTATTGATTGGTTTTTATATTCATATTTCTTCTACCTCCCAGAGGCAATGTGATGCCCCACGAAGAAATTACACTTAAAGGTATTGGAGTTTCCTTGTTTAATTAATACTTCAGTCTACTTCAGTTGTTTACATAACATCAGTGAGAATCTCCATGTAAATATTTCTTTAAAACTTTTGAATGTTTTAGTTTAGTTAATATGTATGCTTCTTTCTACTTCAGATATTAACCCTTTTATTGTTAATGCAACAGATGGCATGTGGAAAACTAGGGGTGTAGGGAAATATTCTCTAAACCAGGTATCTGCTAGACAATCAGATTATCTTAAAAGATTATATCTAAATTTTGAGCGTTTAACATCTATAGGTCAGTCCTTCCATTTTGGATTCTTGCAAGGTGCTTCTTTTTGTTTGTGTTAATGATTTTTAATGGCTGTAAATTTTTTCTGATCAGCATTACTACTCCAACTTCATAGTTTTCATAAGATTTGTACATTTACTGCTCTATTAAATTCCTACAGATCTGTGTAGCTATAAAACTAATATTATCATATTTGAAGGATCACTGTGAGGAATTTGCTGTCCGTGGAGATACTTGGTCTGCAGGTTACAGTATGAATGAAGAGTATGGAACTTGAACTTAAAGTTTCCTTTTTCTGTTGTTCTAGATGCCTTCCTGCATTTCCATCACAACCCCCCCCCCCGGTTCATTCTGGCTTTCCCCTCCCCCCCCCCCCCCCCGGTTCATATGTCAATTAGGATGTTACGATGTTTTCAACACTTACTCACTTTATACTCATGTTCCAGTGTTTTTTCATCTCATTTGGTGGATGTTATGGAGCAAGGCACATTGTGTAGTGTAAGCACTCTACAAGCAAGCATGGAGAAGCTTCAAGGCAGTATGTTCTCTCATCATGAATGTGAGGACCTTGAAATGTTTCTTGCGGTTGAGGAGGAGCCTACAAACACTAGAAAATCATTTGTTGAAGATCATCTAACTAATGAGGAGGACTCAAAGGTTCCAGATAAGATAGGTTCGGATGAAACACATGCAGGAATGAGTGTGCTGAAGCTTTGTGATGACAGTGTCTGTCAGGAAGCATCTCTGAACCTTGAAATGTTTGGTGGGGTAGTGGAAGAACCTGGAAAGCTTGCTAAGCGATATCACCAATCTGAGGAGCCGCAAAAAGAGGTTCCTGGTGTGGAACAATCAGAAAATGAAACGCAAAGTATTTTAAATGATGTTAATGTGTCTGATGTAGAAGTATCCATAGAGAAGCTTCTAGAGAGTAGATTTTTTCAAGAAGAATGTATGGATGCTAATACATTTCTTGCGGTTGAGGAGCCTCCAGAACATGCTAGACCATTTAATGAAGAGCATCAGAGCAATGCAGGGAACACAAGTTTACCAGAAACAACAACATTGGGAAAAAGAAAGCAGCAACTTGTTTCAGAAGATCATCCATTGTATATAAAACTTGACACTACTCCTCAATCCAAGTTCAAAGATGTTTCAGGTGAAGAGGATTTTGAGTTCATGTTTCTCATAACCTTTCGCGATCTAATTCCTCTAATTTTTTTTTCCTGATAGAAATAAAAAAATTATTGGAAAGGAATGATAACTGACAATTTTCTATAATTGCCTATCAATTTTAATACACAATTTAATCTTATCTTTTTGAGCTGAATTTTTGCAACATTTATTTTGTGAACATGTGAGGTATAAATAACTTACCAGCATTAGTAATTGGATTGTTGTATGTCTTAAATCACATATTTTATGCCTGTTATAGCATAGATGGGCTCTTTTTGCTTACCCTTTTTATTTGTGGTGGAGTAGATTGGGAGATGGGAAGAGAATGAGGGTGGTAGTTTGCAGATCTAGGTGAAAATGGTTGCGCAATTATAGTATATCTTCGTTGGCTAAGTTCTTGACAAATATGTTTATTAAAAAAATCTCCTCCATGCAGGAGCTAACACACCAGAGTTTATGGTTATTTCTACACCGGCTGCTAAGGAGCATGCTCGTGTTCTCAGGAAAAGAAAGTGTTTCTTTGATGATGTGGTAGTGTTTCCTAATAAGTATGTCATTTTTCATTCATACTTGCATTTTTTTCATGTGTTCAATCAAGGTTATTTCTGATTGTTAATCTATGGATGTGCCTAGAGTTATTGTCTGACTCAATGCCTTGTCCATATCAATTGTCTTCTGCTATATTACATCATGAAAGAAAATATGGATTATCATTGTTGAATATGGCTACTCCTTTTCCTTTGAACACAAATATCATGTTCTGGTGAGACAAGTTGGTACAATAAAATATTATGTTGCAGTATATTAAATGATGGTTTTTAACATTTAGGAGGTATGGATTTCAAATGTTTATAAGGCTGTTCTCACATCAACTAAATTCTTCCATAGTTAAAGCTCTAATAACAGAGCTGTCATGTGTGTCATACAATTTAAGTTGGGTATCCATGTAGAACTGATTATATAATATGTTTCTGAACAAAAAATGATATTACTTTTAGTCCTATGTCCTGCCATTTCTGTTTAACTTAACACCATCAATTAGAAAAGACATGATTGCACACTTAAAACTTGACTTTTTAAGAACACAGTGGGAGTGTTATGAGGAATTAAGTTGCTGAAAAGTCAAATGACCAATGTTAGGGTGGATAACATTCCTGTTCAACTTTACAGCGTAATTAAGGAATGCATAGAAAACACAGGTGACTTGGTGTCAAAACGAAGAAAGCTTCCTCATACTGCTTTTGCTGTCTGGAAAGCCTGTCGATTTTCCAACCTTGACAAGTGTTTCCTGGAGCCTCTGATTCCTTGTAAGTTAAGCATTGTCATTTCCTCTGTAGCATAGTACTTGTGCTGTCCTCTTTAACTTTGTTTTGAACAGGTGCTTCACTAGAGCTTGGATCCCTCTTTCGCACAAAGAAATTACAAATTCCAGAAACAGTCAAGAGTGTTGGTGGATCAGTTGAAATCGAGGAACCTTCCAAAAAGTTGGATGCTTCAGAGTCTCAAAACATTGGAGGGTCAGTGGAAAATACAGAGCATCTGGAAAAGTTAAATGTTTCAGGATCTCCTCTTTTTGGCAGATTAGATGAAACTGTGGAAACTACAGAAAATATGTTGATTCAAGAATCAGCTGGGATCTTGGAATCTCCAAAAAAGTTTGTGTCTGAATATCCTACTAGTGCTAGATTGGTTGAGACCATGGAACTTTCAGACATGTCAGAATCTTGTACTGTTGGAAGATCAGTTGAAACTGTGGAGACTCTAGAGAAGTCAAATGTGTCTGGATCTCCTTCTGCTAGTAGATTTGCTGAAACTTTGAAACGTCCTGGAAAGTTAGATGTAGCAGAATCTCCCACTGCTGGTGGCTCTTTAGAGCAAATGGCAATCGCACCAGAAACACCTATTCAGTGCACAACACTGGTGAGGTCTTTTGAGAGCCCTGAGAGACCTGATATTTATGATGCAGATGGACTATGGTCCAAAACTGTTGAGAAAGAAATTTGCCGTAGCCTGGATCAAGAACTTGATTTCAATCTGCTTAATGAGGTAAAGCAGTGACAATGGTAAAGTTTACGAAGACAAGTCAAAATATCATGCCAGGCATTATGTGCATTAATATCCTTCTCAGATTCTTATACATCTGGATGTAAGCTTATTGAACTGATATATGATGTTGTTTCTATTTTCTCCAGGACACGAATACATCTGGAGGTAACCAGGAGCATTGTAAGAACTATGACAAGTCAATTTTTTGTTCACTTTTTTAATTTTTTGACCATTGAGATCACCACACATGGGATTCTCATCTTTGTATGTATTGCAGATGGGTGGTCAGAAAGAACCAGGTATGATAAAGGTTTGCAATATTCTCATTCATCTGAAGCGTCAATGTCTGATTCTTGCTTCAATTTTTTTCCATTGAATTTACTTGACAGAGTGGCAGTGAAATGCTTGCATGCAAGTTTTCTGATACAGAAGAAAAGAAGACAGGAGGAAGTTCTAAATTTATTGCGAATTTTGGAAGGAAGAACCAAGAGAGAGAGTGCCAGGCTCTTCTATGAGATACTGGTATGTACCTTAGTGCTCTCCAGTGCTTTATCTGATTAACTCACGGCTATATTGTCTGTCATTTTTCTGAGTAGGATGAATTTTTTTTTCAAACATAGTACTTTGGTCCAAAAGATGTTGGCTTTTGTCTTGCCCGTTGCTGTAGTCATTGTTGTGGCATGGGTGTGAAAATAGTTCGGTAATGTGTCATTGAGAGTGTTTGTTTGTTTGTTTTTTTTCTCCTAAATGATAAAAATTATGTTTAATTAAAATGAATAGATACTAAAATTTAAGGAAATACTGTTTTGCCTTTTTTCTCAAGTAATAGTAGTAAAAACTAAGAAGCATGTGGAAATTAATACCAAAAGCCTCTACCTAAGATTCTTTCTGTATAAATTTTTTGATTATTCTAGTCATGAAATCCTACACAGACTCGTTTCCATAACCACAATCCAAAGAGCCCCTTATGTTTCCTTCATTTGCTTATTAGGCAATCTGATTTGAAATAGCGTTCATGTAAGTTTTTTTTCTTCTTTTGTTGTGGGTCCTGTGTAAATATATCCTGTGTTCTTTAAGCATTTACTTTCTGGTTTGGCCTTTTCTTTTTGAATGCGAAGGTTAATAATCAAGTGCAAATTCGAAAAAAAAATGTCATATACATCAAGTTTAATACACTTAGTGGGATTACATATTTGTAGAAGAGAAAATCATGTTGTGAATTTATTGTAGGTAAACTGATCAACTGATTTTTGTTGTCAAGAACTGATATTTGCTGCTTTCTACTTAAAAAAGCGATTTAAACCAATGTTTAGTAAGAGGTATCGACCATTTAAATCTTTGAGATTGGGTTATCCACGCAAGCAAGAAAGATCTTTACACTGTCAAAACTTTAAACATCTTTGGCAAAGAGGAAGTAAAAGCTAAGTCGTATTTGTAATTAACCTTGTAGGTATTGAAAAGTAAAGGATATGTGGACGTGAAGGAAGAAAATTTATACGGTGACATTCTCATCTGGAAAACCCCTCAATGGAACCAAGCTTGTAGATCGTAAATGTAACTTCTTGTGAGTGTGAGTTTATTCACAGATCTTAATCATTTTAGGCTGTAGGGTTTCTGCAGATGTAGTAGTTTCATTTTGTAGCAATAGTTCTTCTTTTCTCTCTTTAGAGTGATTCAGCCTCCATGCTAGGAAAAGAAAGAGAAGAGCAGAGGGCGTTGTAATGACAGGTGAAATGAAAGAGAGATTGCTGTCAAAACAATAAGCCTCGACTGATCTTTAAGTAGTTATAGCTTTCCTTTGAAAGAATGAATCTCCTTTTCTCTTTCCTTGAACCAAATTGCTGCCTCGTTTGCAAAATATCATCAGCAGTTAAGCCACCGAAACTACTAGTAGATGTTCTCCTCAGAATCCTTTTGGTCTGCGTGTTTCATATATGTAACTTATTTTTTCAAATGTAGGCTTTTGAGATTCTGATTGTGTAATATTTTGAACCTGATGTGATGAGAGTACACCACGGTCTGCCTTCTCCGAACAAGTTACTCATGCGGAACATGGGGCTGTTGGCTAGCATGTCACCTGGCTCTTTTTCATACCAAATTTTCTACATGGATACTTTTTCAGCTGCTATTAATTAAAAAAGAAATTGACCTAATCAGCACATAGACGGCTTACCGTTTCAGCATTAAAAAAATCTAAAGTTCCCCTGTCCTTATGGATGGCAATGGTATCCAAATCAACCGGATATCCGCTTGTTCGAAAATTGATAGATTCCAACCTGCTTGTTCTTTCAAGAGAATGATCTTGATTCAAACCTTCATTTTATTTTTCTTTCTTTTTATGCATTGTTCATTTATTAGATGGATATGGGTTTCATTGTATATGTTTGGTTAGTTTATTGGTGACTTGTAATGAAGCTTTACATGGAACGGAGAGTATTTTTGTTTTCTTTGGGTAGGGTTAGGGGTCCATGGACGCGTAGAGAGCTTGTAGTTAATATTAATTTCCAATTTATAAACTCATCTTTTAATTTGTAGCAATCAATTATTGCTACTTGAGCTGTTAGTTTGTTCGAATTCAATGGCTCTGTAATTGACTATGGGTGCTTTTGTTTATGGTGGTGAGCTAGATCTTATTGTTTTGCTGGACTCCACAAAACGGAGTGCATCCATATTCTAAATCCATAAGAATACATATCATTCAATGGAATTTGTGATGCAAATGTCTTGATAACATTGTTAAGCAACTTGTATTATATCAATTCTTGAAAAGCCATGTAAATTAAATTTGATAGGAGTGTTATATAAAGATACTATAACGGTTAGAAATGAATTTTCATTTAATGAATATTAATTTACAAATAAAAAGTATAAAGATGAACCCACGAGGTCAATTGTTTTTTAATAAGTTGTTTTTAATTTTTTATAGAACAAAAAAAAAATATATCTCATTGACACAAAACAAAGTTTGTAGCAAAGAAAGAGTTAATTTTCTAGAAGTCTTCCAATTCATGTCTAATAAGAAAGTTATAAATACTGAAATTTAAGCTTCTAGACACAAGTTGTATACTTATATAAGGCTCTTATAATTAGACTCAAACCCTTAGTTAAACAAACTTAAAATAAAAAATTACAATAAAGGTTCAGAGTTGTTGTTGTAATTAATAAAAAAAATTAAAAGATATTAATTCTAATTTTTCTAGTTTTTAAGATGTTATAGTCGAGTAAGCCTTCCTTGCATGCCTAGGAAGAGTTGTCGACTTTAGGGATTGCAAATAGACTTGGAAAAATAATTGACTTGGAAACCTTTGTTGCCCTCTCTAACTTTTCCTTGTAAAACTTGGTTTCCTTGTTTACTTGGATATAAATAATGATTATTTCCTTCTTAGTTGATGAATTAATTATTTCATTTTCTATACCAGGAGAATTATTAAATAATCATTCCTAGTTTAGAAAACAAATCTGCCACCCATTAGTTTTCCTGGTGGACTAGAAAACTTCTTTTTTTGAATGATAAAAATTCTCTCCCATTAAAGATTAGATGTAACTGAATTACATTGCATAAAATAAAAGAATAATTATTGACTTTTAATCCTTGTAACATTAGGAAAATAAGCCCAAATAAGGTTGACTTTTGGGCCGAACACATTAGCCTGTATTAGAACTTGGATTGAGCCCTTTTTAGATTTGGATTAGATGAATTAGAGGTTGTTCTTCGTGCTCCTTTGGCACCCTAAGCTTATCTAGGTTTATCTTGACCCAAATATTTTAAATAAGCTCATTCCATGTGATGCAAACCTCGTGATCATATGGTCACGCAACCCACAATCAAGATTGAGATCTTATCCTGGAAAGCAAAAATAGGTTTGATAGGAGTGTGACACAATGGAAACCTGCCCTAAGGCACTAACACTATTGGATTGAGTTAAATGACGCCACAAAGCTAGTTAATCTTCGAGAAGTCAGATTCAGTTCGTTCAAGAACTGAAGAATGCAAGAATCACTCTCACACGTTAAAACTAAAAAAAAAATAGAAGTAATTATCATCCAAAAGCTGCCAAAATTTTGGCTTACATGAGTTTAAATAGTTATTGAAAAGGTAACCCTAATGGACCCCTTACGTGGACTTAAATGAGGTCAACTTAAAACTGACCCAAAACCCTAAACTGAAAGCCCATAACTTAATCCAAATAAGCCTTGGATCCTAACTGAAAACAAAGTATTAATTAAGCCCAAACAAGCCTTGGGCTGTAACTAACAAAATAAAACAAAGCCCATAATATTAAATCCATGTTCTGTCATGAGAAGAAGAGAAGGAAGTAAAATATTATAGAACTGATTCAAGGCTTATCTATAGCCTTCCATGCAACCCCTTAATCCTAGAAACAAAAAGAAAAGGTAGCCACCCATGTTGTTTCCAAGTTGTAGAAGGATTCTTTTGTTTCTTTTGTTGTCCTCACATCATGGCCCAAATAAGGTTATGTTGGACCTCTCTTGTACATGGATAAGATGTATTAGGGTTTCCTCTTGATACTCTAATAGACCTTTCAATTCTAACTTGGTTGAAACATTCAAAACCAATGCATTCAATGCCTCTTTCAATGCCTTTGTCTTGGACCGAGTCATTGGACCATTTGGAACATGTAATGGGTCTTTGCTGGTGTTTTTAGGCTGGTCCACATCATCCCCTCTCTCCTTGAAAGGATTTGACCTCAAATCAAAATTTGTGTCAAACAATGTAAGATCAGCAACATTAAAGGTAGCACTAACACCCATACTCACTTGGAAGGTCAATTTTGTATGTATTGTCATTGATTCTCTCTAAAACCTAAAATGGACCATCACCACGAGGCTGTAACTTTGATTTCCATTGGTTAGGAATCATTCCTTACTCATATGCACCCAAACCCAATCACCGGCTGGAAAACAACCACTTTACGTCCCTTATTTGCTTTAGAAGCGTAAAGTCTATTCTTTTTCTCTATTTGCAGTCGAACTCCCTCATGGAGTTGTCTCACCATCTTTGTCTTCTTTTCACCATCTAAACTTACTTTTTCTTCAAAAGGCAAAGGAATTAAGTCCATAGGAGTCAGTGGATTAAAACCATAAACAATTTCAAACAGAGAAAAACCAGTGGTTGAATGCATAGTTCTATTATAAGCAAACTCAACAAAAGGCAAATATTCTTCCCAACTCTTTAAATTCTTTTGAATTATAGCACGCAAAAGTTGGGATAATGTTCTATTCACTACCTTAGTTTGTCCATCTGTTTGAGGATGACATGTTGTCAAAAATAAGAGTTTAGTTCCCAACTTTCCCCATAAGGTCTTCCAAAAGTAGCTAAGAAATTTAACATCACGATCTGACACTATACTCTTAGGAATGCCATGTAAACATATAGTCTCCCTAAAAAACAAGTCTGTGATATGAGATGCATCGTCTGTTTTATTGCATGCAATGAAATGCACCATTTTAGAAAACCTATCAACCACAACAAAAATAGAGTTTCTACCTTTCTTTGACCTAGGTAAACCTAAAACAAAGTCCATAGAGATATCTACCCAAGGTTCAATAGGCACAGGTAATGGTGTATATAGCTCATGCGATTGTACTCTAGATTTTGCCTTTTTACAAGTAATGCACTGTTCACAAATTCATTGCATTACTTATACTTGTTTATGTAAGGAAAAGTTTCAATGAATTCAACCCATTTTGCATGCCTCATATTCGACTTACCTTGTCCTTTAAGATGTTTCAAGGACTCACGATCCGAATGGATTACAAACTCTTTTGGCCACAAGTAATGTTGTCATGTCTCAAGTGCTCTTACCAATGCATAAAGTTCTTTGTCGTAAGTGGGATAGTTCAAGGTCACTCCACTTAACTTCTCACTAAAATATGCAATAGGTCTCCGATCCTGTATCAAAACAGCACCTATTCCAATTCCAGATGCATCACATTCTATTTCAAATGCTTTTGTAAAGTCAGGTAAAGCCAAAATAGATGCAGAACATAATTTATCTTTTAAAAGAACAACAGCCAATTCTCGTTCCTTCCCCCATTTAAACCCAATTGACTTTTTAACAACTTTATTCAAGTCCCCCAACACTACGAAAAATTTCCCTTTGGCCGAATTGGCCCCTAGTTCTATTCCCATAATCCCTTCGGTTTCTAGGCTGCCGAAAACCTTCCCGGTAGTCTATGGCCTCATCATCAAAAACACCATCATCGATATCACCAACGGCCTCCTCAAAATCCTCACAATCAGCCCACCTTGGCCTATTGGCCCTACTGCTATTGTTTGCTTTCGGTTCCACCCCAAGCTTCACATTTTGGGTGCTCGTACCAGCCTCGTTACCACGTTTCTCCACCCTATCAAGTCTATCACACACATTTCCCATCACAAAATTCATCCTCTCCATCATTTGTGTCATGGTTGCATTTGAAATGTAAGTTCTCCCTCGGGATGGGGCGGTGTATTGTTTTGATTTGACATGATAGTACCTGCAAAAAGTTGTTAGTGGTAAAAGAAAATTTATCCTCACATCACTCGTGTTTCGCTCAAACACTCTTAATATCCTCACACGCTCACACCTCTCGTCTCACCTTCTTGAGGTTCTTGCGAAACTGAAACCAACACTAAATAGAACCAACTTGATAGCGCTATCCAAATATATATATGACTCAAGAAGCAATGAAAAAACTAGAAAACAAGCAAAACGAAACTGCGATGATAGTCTCGTGAGTAGCAAGCGAGTCTATCTGAAATATGAACGAAACTGAAGACGCGAATAAAAACAGAAACAAAAAAATATGCAAAATCATTAAAAAACACCCAAATATGTTGGATATGATGAAAATAAACTGCAAGAAATGAAATCAATAAAAAGCAAGCGAATTTTGAAACGGTGACGCAAGACAGACTCGTTTACGACAAGTTAAGTCCGAATCTGGAACCTAAAGTAAATAATGTCCAATTGAGTTAAAATTTCAGATATAGTGCGATATCAACCCAAATGCTTGAGCAATTTATGACAACGTTTGATATACTGACGTAAAAACGTTATGAATCAGACCTGAATAGACCCGAATTTGAAACCCAAAGCAAATGATATCCAATTGACCCCAAATTTGATATGTAATGCGATTAGGACCCCAGTAATTAGAATATCAAATTTGAGCTAATTCCGAGTTGATTTGATCCAATTGTCCCTTGTTTAGTTTTCTGCGACAGAATCTAATAAAAGTCTTTTTGAACAATTTTTCTTTTCTTTTCTCTTTTCTCTCTTTTTTTTTTATGTTACTGATATATTTTGAACAATAACATAATGAAATAACAATTTTTTTTTCTTTTTATATGCCGCAAATTCAAGGAGAAAGAAGAAATTGGATACGAAGGAATTTTTGCGGAATTAACAAGAAACGAAAATTTCAGGAGGATATAACCTGATTAATGGAGCCAAGCTCTGATACCAAATGATGCGAACCTCGTGATCACATGGTCACGCAAAGATGCCAATTCCTGGAAAGCTAAGTAAATCAGGTTTGATAGGAGTGTGACACAAAGATAACTTGTACCTAGGCACCAGCACTATTGAAAACGGAAACCCCCACCCAACGAATATTGATTCGCGAACGAGAAGTATAAGGATGACGCCACGAAGACAGTTGTTCTTCGATAAGTCGTTTTCAGTTCTTTAGAGAACCAAGGAAGGGAGATTATCCCACCAACACACAATAAGTGTAGCAAAGAAGTTTTATTAATCTGAAAATTGCGTAGGCTTTACATGTTTGGGTTATGCCTTTATTTATACTGAATTTGAACTTAAAGAAACCCTAATGGACCTCCCTTAGGTGGACTTATATGTAGCCCACTTACAATTGACCCAAATAAGTAATAATAACCCAAAAACTACGAAGAAAATTCTAAAAATACTAAAAATCCGAAAATACCACCCTAAATAAGCTAGAATCAGATTTGTCACCCTTAAGAAGTCCTAAAAAAAATTGGAAAAATCTGATTTGGAAAATTTGTGTTGCTGCCCCCTTTGATGTCCTTGATTAGCTTGGAATTCCTTGTTTAACTTGGACAAATAAGAAAACAAATTTCCTCCTTTGTTGCTGATTTAATTACTTTCCTTTCTAAGTGAGGAAAAGCATTAAATAGTCCTCCCCTCTTTAGGAATAAGATTTGGCCAACTTTCTTACTTAGTTAGGAGAATAAATTGCTAACTTTTTATCCTTGTAGTATTAGAAAAAGACAAGCCTAACAAGGCTGGTATTGGGCCGGACACATCAACCCCTTGTTCCACATGAATTGGGCTCTTCTTGGACCTGAACTAAATGAATTAAAGGCTGTCCTTCATGCTCATTAAATGTCCCAAGCTCCTCTAGGTCCATTTTGTTCCATATGTTCTGAACAAGCCCATTCAATGCTTCTTTAAGCTTCTTAGCCCTAGCTCTTGTGATTGGCCCATTTGGCACCTCCAATGGGTTGTTGGCATGATTACGCTTGGTGTTAAGCTGATCCGCTTCAAGCTAGCATAGAGAAGAAACACTCTAATTCCCAAGCTTCTAATGTTGTTTCAGAAATGAATCATGTGTTGGGTTCTAAAGTTGATGAGTTGAAGGTAGGGTCTCAGCAACAAGACCAGCTAAACCTTAGCCCCAAATTGAATTTTTTAAATGCTTTGAAGGGTTCTGATGTTGATAACAATGAGGGTAGCAAGAACCTTGGTATTTCTCTAGTTCGTAATCTGCATTTTGCTCCCCCTGCTATGACTGATGGTCGTGTGACAGTAGCTCCTCCACTTGATGTGTTTGAGGATGGTTGCGAACTTTGGAAATCCACCCTAGTTGGTCATTTTGTGGGTCAGAAATTACCATATCCTGTTGTTAATTCTATTGCCAAAAGAATCTGGGGCTCCTACGGTCTATCAGAAGTTTTATCTTCGGATAATGGTTTCTTCCTATTCACTTTTGATTCTGTTGATCATGCCACTAATGTGCTGGAAAGAGCCCCATGGCACATGGCAAGCAGACCTTTGGTGCTTAAACGTTGGCAACCGAACATGCAATTTTTGAAAGGTGATTTGGTCAGAGTTCCGGTATGGGTTAGGCTGTATCATTCCTCTCGAGTATTGGACTATTAAGGGGTTGAGTTGTGTAGCGAGTGCTATTGGGGTTCCTCTTCATGCTGATCATACTACATTGTTGCGTCAAAGGCTTAGCTACGCAAGAGTTTGTGTTGAGATTGATGCTACAAAGGCGGTGGTTAAGGAATACGACCTTCGCTATCCAAATGGGTTATTCATAACAATTTCAGCTGATTATGAATGGATACCGTCGAAGTGCAATAATTGTAATGTCTTTGGACACACGACAGCGATATGTGCTACTAATAATGGTGATAATCTTACAATGGAGGCAGAGGGTAAGAGGAAAGTAGGAGCTGCGAACTCTAAATCTGCAAATAAGAAGCAGAATCAGTTTCAATGGCAGGTAGTTGCTAAACGAAATAAGGGTTTTGTGAGTGGTGAGAATGGTCCTTTGGCATCTAAAGTGCGTAACTGTAATGAGAATGGTTGTTCAACATCTGGTACAAATATTTCTGATTGTAATATGAATGAGAAGGCTGCATCAGATGTGAGCAATGCTGATTGTTATGAAGATGAAAATCCTACCTCTCCTCTTGTTTTGAAGAGTTCACGAGGAGACATGAAGCAAGAGCAGGGGGGTACAAGTACTGCTTTAGATCAAAGTTTAGTAATCTCTAATACATCTGATTGTGCGACCGTGAACCAGGTTCTTTTTGTTAATAGTCATGAGCTAAATGTTGATACTGACGCAATGGGAGGTGATACAGATGGGGACAGAACCGATAAGGAGTTGACGTCACCAATCCTGACAAGCCCACAAACTCAGAATTCCATTGAAAGGGAAACTGTTAATCAGTTAGCTATTAAGGCTAGAGACTCTCTAGAGAAAAAGAAAAAGGGTTCAAAAACCTCTTCAAAGAAGAATAAGAAATCTGTCTCCTCTCCTGGGGGCACGTCGAGGTAATCTTTGTGTTGCTCTTTGTACTCCTCTTTATTTTCTTATGATTATTGGATGTTGGAATGTTAGAGGTTTGAATGATCTCATAAAGCATTCAGCATTGCGTTAGCTCTTCCATCAAGAGAGGATGACTCTTTTTGGTTTGGTTGAAACTCGGGTTAGAGACGAGAATAAATATAATGTTTCTCAACTTCTTCTGCGTAATTGGTCCTTCTTGTATAATTATGATTTCTCTTGTCGTGGTCGTATTTGGGTTTGTTGGAATGCTGATGTGGTGAAGGTTGATGTCCTCGGAATGTCAAACCAGGCTATTCATGTTTCTGTCACTATATTAGCTACCAATATCTGTTTCAATGCTTCAATTATTTACGGAGACAATAACGCTTCCTTACGTGAGGCATTATGGTCTGATATAGTGAGTTGTAGTGATGGATGGGAGTCCAGCCCATGGATTCTTATGGGCGACTTTAATGCTATCCTCTAACCAATCAGACAGGTTAGGAGGGTCTACTTTGTGGGTTGGTCATATGGATAGATTGGAAACATGTATTCAAGAAGCGAAAGTGGATGATCTTCGATATTCAGGCCTGCATTATACTTGGTCGAATCAATGTCCTGAGAATCTGATTATGTAGAAACTAGATAGAGTGCTTGTCAATGAGAAATGGAATCTGAACTTCCCATTTTCGGAAGCAAGATTTTTGCCATCGGGTATGTCAGACCATTCTCCTATGGTGGTAAAGGTTACTGGTGATGATCAGAATATAAAGAAACCATTCAGATTCTTTGATATGTGGATGGACCATGACGAGTTCATGCCCTTGGTGAGGAAAGTATGGGAACACAATTCAGGGGGTTGTCCAATGTATCAGCTGTGTTGCAAGCTAAGAAAACTAAAACGAGAATTGAAACTTTTCAATATGACTCACTTCTCCAACATTTCAGATAGAGTCAAAGATGCGAAAGATGAAATGGATAAGGCTCAACAGGCTCTCCATACAGCGCATGGGAATCCAACTTTGTGGATGCGAGAAAGGGATGCTGTACGTAACTACGCTTCTATCGTCAAGGCCGAAGAGAGTTTTTTCAAACAAAAGTCAAGGATACAGTGGCTTAGCTTGGGGGATCAGAATACTGGCTACTTTCACAAATCAGTAAATGGAAGACAACATAGAAATAAACTTCTTTCACTTACAAAGGAGGATGGAGAGGTTGTCGAAGGACATGAGGCAGTTAAATCAGAAGTCATTGCGTACTTCCAGCGTGTGTTAAGAGTGGAACAGATGCCTAGGGTTCTGCATGAGGAAGAGATGGAATCGGCAATTAACTTGAAACTGTCTTCAACGCAACAACATGTATTGGCACAAG
>NW_011502003.1:25048-27780 GCF_000495115.2 Populus euphratica | reverse complement strand
ACTTTTGAAAATAAAGGAAAGGTTACTCCTCTTTGATACCTAAAGTAATGAATAACAAATATTAAAACAATGAACCCCAAAAAGAAACCTTTATGTCATTAAATCCTCTTAAATAAGATTAGGTCATACAATCTTCATTCAACAAATATTTATGAGTGAAACTTATGTGTTATAAGATGAATGAACCTCAATAAAGCATCATCTATCAACCCTTTCTAGGATTTGGTTGGGTTCAATGAGCCCCATGTAAGCCAAGTGGCATTGACATAACTTGCTCGATAATTAGTCATAGGTTATGATTAGGAGAGCCCATTTTTAGAATTGTTAATTCATCAAGTATTATAAAAAAGATAATAATTAGGATTGGTAAATATAAAACAGGCCCTAAAATGGTTTTTCTTAAACTTCAACTATTTGTTTAACTCACAATAGTATACCCATGATCACCCACATAAAATAGGCCATTAGTGGATTGGGTATAATAAAATATTAGGAATAGAAGACAAGTTAGAAATGCAATATACCTCAAATAGGATCGTTTATGGTGATAATATCTCCTCCCTAGCATAATAAGTCCTTTATTATAGATCTCTTGACCAATTATGACTTTTTAAAGACCATAATACTAGGTGAACAATATTTTTGCAAAATCCATGTCCCTTCCACCTTTTAACCAAGAAACACCCCTGCATTTAGGGAAAGTGTAAACCCCAATCAAAAATAGATAAATATACGTTAAATAGGGTAATTATTAATTGAAAAATCATAAATTAGGGAGAAAATCCTATGGATTGGGATGAACATTTTCAGGAGATTAATTGAAAATTTAAAGAAGGTAAAGTATTAAAATAGTATGCAAAATATTAGTTAATAATAAATCATGAAAACTCCCTAACTAGGTAAAAATAATAATTTGACAGAGAAATTTTTTACATTGGGTGATATTATGTGTAAAATAGAAGGAAATGTCAAATAAATCAATGCATAACCGTTGATGCAAGAAACATCGAATTTCAATATAATCCTCGTGCATAATCGCGCTATTAGGATTGAAAGTGGTAAGAAACTCAAATAATAAATTTATGATAATTATAAATAGTAATCTCCAAAGAATTACTCTAAGACCCAAGATGATTAAAGTAAATTATATGGTATGCGAAATTTGGATTTTTGGCATAAAATTTCCAATAGTTCAATTTTACAATATTGAATGTATCTTCCAATTTGAATATTAGATCATACTGAAATTTTTTATGGGGTCTTAAGACATATTGTGCTACCTCGGGTTACAATTTAAGGTCGATTGGAGTTAGGAAGGTCGAGAAGGTCTTGAAAATAAAGATACAGTGTCGAGTTAGTGCAATAAACTGGAATTTAGAGGGGTTCTTTAGGGTATACTAGTAATTGACCCATAAAACCTAATGTAACTATGTTTGATGCTACTATTCATGTTGAACATCAGCTAAAAAGAGAGGAAGAGACTTCCCTCTTGCCTCTCTTCAAAAAATATTTGAGAAATCTTTCCAAATTGTGAGATTGGAGCTTGTAAATAGGTTTGTGAAGAGAAAAACACATTTAGTCTGAAGTTAAAAAGCTTGGTTAGAGGAGAGGAACCTGAGGGATAAATATGTATGATGAAGAGGAAGAAAAATTAAAGAAGAAGTTGGTAAGAATTCTTCAATTTGAACATAAAATTATTAATAAAAGTGTTCTTTCTTAATTTTCCTTCTTCATTTCATAGTTAGTAAAGGATAATTGAAAAACCCCCATTGTTACGATTTTAGGTATAGATGTTATATTTTACATGGAACTAGTCTTAATTTATTTGGAGTTGATAAATCCAGATATGATAAAAACAGTGAGTAAAGGTCCAAATCGACATAGGACCGGATAAATTTTGGGTGCTACTGTAATTGTTAATTTTGAGGCTTAAACTGATGTAATTTGGAGGTGATGTCTTATCAAAGTTGTAGAAATGGATGCTATGTAAACACACAAAAGAAAATTTATATATATAGACAGAATTGATGACGCAGTTTCCGCTGCCGATTTCTCGATTGGCAACGACGCAATTTCCGCTACCGATTTCTGCATTTACAGTGAAGCAGTTTTCGTTGCCGATTTCTACATTAGCAGTGACGCTGTTTTCGCTGCCGATTTCTGCATCTGCAGATGGTGAGATGTGTTTTGTCCTATCTCCTTTGATGAATCCTTCCTTTATCTAAGGTATGCATGCAATATTGTCTTCATACAGTATGGTTGAAGTTCCTTTATTGGAGGATAAACCATATGTTCCATGAATATGTTGAGTTATTGAGCTCAGCTACACACACTTACAACTACCTTTATGGATTGTAAGTATTTTAGCAAGATTAGATGAAGTGGCAACTAATATTTGCTTTGTAGATATCCATCATATAACAATATTACCACATGTAAAGAGATATTCTGTTTGAGATCAAAATTTATGTGGATCAGATAAAAATCCTGCATCAGCATACGCAACTAATTCATAATTAACATCTGACACGACACGAAGATTGATGTCTTCTCCCAAGTGCAGGTTTGTCGTAGTAATAAATAACCCGGCAAGACTCGGGTCGAACCACAAAGAGGTTAATTGTACAAATTATAAACAACAATTATAAACAACAACAATAGTAACAATAACAACAACAATAATAATAGTAGCAATAATAATACTAATAATAATAGTAGTAGTAGTAGTAGTA
>NW_011502003.1:13500-17144 GCF_000495115.2 Populus euphratica | reverse complement strand
AACAGAAACCTAAGCCTTGTGAACGTGTGAGGGAGAGAGAGGAGACCTTGAGAGAAGATCGGACAGCTACCTAGAGAGAAAGGAGAAGGGAACCAGCATGAGAGGAAGAAAAATGAAAGGAACCAGTAGGAGAGGAGGAAGAACACTTTCAAACCTTCCTCAAACCTAGCTAGATTCATAAGGTATGGGTCATGAAACTTCCTTCCTCTTCTCCTAAAGATCCAGAATTGGAAATGAAGAAGAAAAACCCTAAGAAAATTGACCTAAGACCTAAGCTAGCTGTGAAGAAATTAGAAATTAACTAAGAGGACAAGGAAAAAAGAAATGAAATGAGGCAAATTTCAGAACATCTAACAAAGAAAAATGAATAAAATAGAAACAACAAATCATAGTAGGGGGCCAGCTTTAACTATGGTCGGCATGCAATGTGTGTGTTCTACTGGGATTGGTTGAAGGATTATGTGATGGAATGGATAGTTTCAATGTGTGTATTCTGCTGGAATGATCGAAAGATATATTTTATAATTGATGGTTTTCAATGTGTGTGTTCTACTAGGATTGGTTGAAGGATTATGTGCTAGAATGGATAGTTTCAATGTGTGTATTCTGCTAGAATGATTGAAAGATATATGCTGTAATTGATGGTTTTCAATGTGTGTGTTCTACAGCGAAATTTCAATTCGCTGCCGAAACTATATTGGCCGCAACGAATTAGTATTCACTGCCGAAATTGAGTCTTTTGCAGCGAATTAGAATTCGTTGCCGAATTTGGTGTTCTGTAGTGAAATTTCGATTCGCTGCCAAAAATGTGTCGGCTGTAGTGAATTAGAATTCACTACCGAATTGTGTGTTCTGTAGGGAAATTGAGATTCACTGTCGAAACTGTGTCGACTGCAGCGAATTAGCATTCGTTGCCGAAACTGTGTCGGCTGTAGCGAATTAGAATTCGCTGCCAAGTTGTGTGTTTTGTAGTGAAATTGTCATTCGCTGCCGAAACTATGTGGGCTGTAGTGAATCGCTGCTGAAATTGAGTTATCTGTAGCAATTAACATTCGCTGCCAAGTTTCATGTTCTACAGCAAATTTGTGATTTGCCACTGAAGTTGTGTTGGTTGTAGCAAAATTGTGATTCGCTGCTGAAACTGAGTTGTCTCCTATGAGTTAGCATCTGCTGCCGAAATAGTGGTGCCAACAGCAAAACAGTTTTCAATATAGAACTGGCTGCCGGCAGTGAAACAGTTGTCGCTGATGAATTGGCAGCCTATAGCGAACTAGTTCTCACTGCCGATTTCTACAATAAGCCTCCTAGGCAGAAATGACTTAAATGCTAGTAACAATTTTATGGTATAATGGTGTAAAATGTGGAACACTTGAATGTGAATATATGAACTTTTGAAATAAGTGTGGTGACAAATGTACTGATTTGTGACCATTGTTGTCTTAGGTGGTGCGGTCGAGATAGGACCATCATCAAGACAAGAACAAACCACAAGTGGAGCAGGTAGGTGACTTCCACTTTCCCTTTTCATACGTTAAATAATGCGATACTTTAACATGAATGTTACCATATTTGGTTAGAATAGATATCAGATTGTCAAATGGTTGATTAGCTTTGGCTAATGGCGTTCGAATGGATGACCAGGATAAAGGAATGATTAGCCTCAGCTAATGGCATCCGAAGGGATGACCGAGACAAATGACTGATTAGCCTCGGCTAATGGCATCCGAATGGATGACCGGGACAAAGGAATGATTAGCCTCGACTAATGGTATTTGAATGGATGACTGGGACAAATAAATGATTAGCCTCGGCTAATGGCATCCCAATGTATGACCGGGACAAAAGAATGATTAGCCTCGGCTAATGGCATTTGAAGGGATGACCAGGACAAATGATTGATTAGCTTCGGCTAAAGGCATCCGAAGTGGATGATCGGGGTGAGTGAACGGTTAATCTCAACAAATGATACCTTGAGAGTATATCTGGGTTTAAGATTATGGTTGATTATAAGAATTGGTGCATCTATATATACTATAAATTGTGTATACTATGTACATGAAGAAACTATAAATATCATGCATCAACCATGGAATAATGTTAATGTTTCATTTTTCTTCTATACCATTTAATTATCATTATTACTAATAAGCAATTGCATTCTCTTAAATATTTTGCACTACAACAGGGACATCACATCAACGAGATGCCTAGGAAACCCGATACACGAGAACCTACTTTTGCAAGGAATCATGTAGTTGCATCCTAAATCACGATGTATTTTGTATGGATCAATATATGAAACGTATAACTTTTATTGAACTCTTTTGTTTAAATTCGTGGTGACTATTAGTAGGATAGGAATGCAAACTCATGTCTATGGATGTATATTATAATATGAACTTCTAAGCATGCAAACATAATATTATGTGTTTATGTAAAATTCCCTTTTAAATGAAATGTTGAATGCTGTTGATGTATGGATTGCATTTTAATGATGTGAGGAAATAGGTTCGCAAATTACCGACACGATGTGTGTTAAGTTAAAAAAAAAAATTCTGTTGTTTTGGGGCTTGAAAAGCTGAGTTGTTACATGTTAGCTTTCAAATGGAACTACTCTTGATTTATTTGGAGTTGTGTAGTTTTAGATATGAGATAAAAACTTAGTAAGGGTCTATATTAACATAGTACAAGACAAATTTTTTATGCTAATGTAATAAGTAAGTTTAGACATGTAAATGACAAAACTAAGTATTGAGTCCTTCATGAAAGTTATAGCACTATGTATTAGCTTTCCATAGACACTAACCACACTAGACAAAGAGTTATGAAACTTGCAATTAAAATACCAAACAATGTTTGGAGTTGGGTGGACAAAACAAGTAGGACTAATCAAGCTCTAATCTTTACTTGGAATTTGTTATTGATAAAAGGTTCTAACAGTTGGAATGATGTAGTTAACAATTGATAAAATGAACACTTAATGTTAGTACCCATGTTTTGACCTATAAAAATTTAGATGAGAAAATCCTTGAGAATGTACATGACATGACCAAAAGATTAATGTCTTCTTCTAAGTACAGGAGTGTCAAAGTAATAAATAACCCGGTAAGACTGGGGTAGAACCATAGAGAGGTTAATTGTATAAATTATAAACAACAATAATATAGCAACAACAATAATAATAGGAATAATACTAAAAATACTACTAATAATAGTAATAATAATAATAATACTAGTAGTAGTAGTAGTAGTAATTAGAAGAAAAAGAAAAGGAAGAAGAAGAAGTTGATGAGAACTTTGAGATGGAAGATTAATGTAAAGATTAAACAATGATAACAACTAATGTCAAGGTTAGAGGATCTACTAATGGTATGTCAAACAAGTATAATATAAACTCTTGTTATTCAATTGGAAACCACATATAAAGGAGGTTCCAATCAAATTATAAATTGTTAACATGATTACATTAGTTATCTTATTTGATTAATGCTAATACTTATAAATATTGTTAGGTATTCATGATTATAACTTATGTTAACAACAAATCAAGTTTCTTTCATAGCTCAAGTGTTGGTTATACCATACAGTATGGGCTATGAAAGTGCCAAGTATTTGTTATACCAAGTGTTATACAACATAAATCT
>NW_011502003.1:12142-12238 GCF_000495115.2 Populus euphratica | reverse complement strand
GTTAAATGACTAATCTTGATCAGTATGAGCTACAATTTGGTACAAAAAATGCTTGGCACTTTCATAGCCCATACTGTATGGTATAACCGACACCTG
>NW_011502003.1:0-6859 GCF_000495115.2 Populus euphratica | reverse complement strand
TGTTGTTGTTATTGTTATTGTTATTGTTGTTATATTATTGTTATTTATAATTTGTACAATTAATTTCCCTGTGGTTCAACCCCGGTCTTGCCGGGTTATTTATTACTTCGACGCTCCTGCACTTGGGAGAAGACAACAATCTTTTAGTCATGTCAATGATCAAAAGATTAATGTCTTATCCCAAGTGCAGGAGTGTTGAAGTAATAATAACCCAGAAACACCGAAGTCAAACCACAAGGAAGTGAACTATATAAAATTATAAACAATAAATGAAAAGGAGTTCAAGAGAACTTTTAAGATGAGACATTAATCTAAGGATTAAACAAAGATAAAGCAATTGTCAAGGTTACAAGATATATTAATAGTATTAGAAATAAGTATAGTATAAACTTTTTTTATTAATCAACTAGAAACCAAACACAAAGAAGGTTTCAATTCAATGATTTATCCTTAATAGTTCATTATAAATTTTTAACATGATCATATTAATTATCTTATTTTAGTAACACTATACTTTTAAATATTTTCAGGAAATCATGTTGTGAAATTATGTTAACAATAAATCAAGTTTCTTTTATAGCACAGATGTTGGTTATACTATGTAGTAGGGCTATAAAAGTGCCAAGTATTTGTTGTACCAAGGGTTGTACAACACAAATCTAAATTATTCATTTAACAAGGTATTAAGAATTAGTAAGATAAAAAGATAAGATATGTTAATAACAAACTTTCTTGGATATAAACATTGAACTGCATGATGAGTTTATATTATACATATTCTAACACCATTAGTGAAACCTTTGTGAAGAAAAGAAACATAAATAAACTAGATAAGAACATAGTTATAATGAAAAGCATAAACAAGAGATTAGTGAAAGCAAAACTTAAACATTACAAAAATAGAAAGAAAAAAAAAGTAAGACTATGATCTTGATCTAAAACCAAGATGTCTGAATGTATAACAAATGCCTGCTTTTATAGGATAAAATTTAGAACTATTGGGTAGCCACCTTTTGACATGATGACAACCATTATCTTCTTGTCTAAACAAAACATCATTGCTAACATCATAATTTGAACAGATAGTCCTCTTGAAAGTTCTGGGCATTTGTCTCAGATTTTTAATAAAAAAAGAATGAGCTCATTTGGATTTCTAGAACTCGAGATATGGACTGAATACTGAATAGTGTTTGGGCTGTAAGACAGATTTCAACATCTCTTTTGTTGTTATAATTTAAGCTTGAAAATGATCATTTTGACTTTTGGACTTCATAAAAGTTTTAGGCCTATATTTTAGCTTTTCATCTATATAAATAAGACCTAAATCCAAGTTCTATAGCTCTAGTTGTGGTTCAATAACCGAATGGTGTTCTAGTTTAAATTGAACTAGCATCTCTTCTCCAAGTTTAGTAATCTTTTTGTCTTCTCAATTTTAATAGTTAAATAAATTAATTAATCCTTTAAATTGCAAAACATGCCAGCATTTGAAATGAGCATTTACCATAAATTAAAGATATTTTATATTATCAGACTTATCATTATAAAATATACTTACGTTAGGGAATTTAATGATACTTTAAGTGCAATATGATAATATAAAACCTAAAAATACACTTTTAAGTACTAATTACACCCCCTAACCAGCTTATTAGTAATCCCTATTAATTTTAGCGTTAAAGTAGAAAAACAATGAACAAAATCCAAAAAGCAAGGCATTCATAATTCAACTTCCATTAATCTATCCAAATAAACAAACTCTCATTAGATTTATGTATATACTTCATACTTCTTAAACAAGATATAAATAAACCTTCCTTTTATACTCAATAAATTAAAACAAAGTTATGGGACTTTGCTTGGATGAAAACATAATTTTTTTCTAATGTTTTTCTAATGTTAACTTGGGTTGAAATTTATTATCTTTTTTTTTCTTTTATTTCTTTATTCCATTTTTTTTGTTATGTTTTTTTTAATATATATATATATATAAACTTAAAACACAATGCATCTTTAACCCATGTAATGAGCTTTAGGCTAATGACTCCCAAACCAGTTGGTCTTAGGGTATTAGGTGTTGAGACACCCCTACAAGCTTAGTAACTTGGGTTGCAGATACTAATATGTAGATAGTGCAATGTTTGATTCATTTAAACTTTTCTCTTCAACCCATATAACAAGTACTAGGCCAATAGCTTCCAAGTCAGTTAATTTTAGGGTATTAAATATTAAAACACCCTTTTAGACTTAATTGCTTAGGATAGGGATGTTACAAAACCAAACTTATCTATATTTCTATTATTATCAATATTATATTTAACTTTTTGAATAAATTATATCTTATCCCTTTCTCTTATTTATTTACCTTTAATAAAAGAACATAGATAATGTAATAAGCCAATATGCAACCTATAATCATATGTTAAAGTATGTGTGTGAAAATAAAGGTTTACAAATACTTGTTAAATGAATATTTAAGTAAAATCAAATGATAACAATGTGAGAGTTTGTAAACCTGAATATTTCAAGATGTGTTATGATAGACCTTGATAAGAATGTTTACTAAGAAGGAGTCAGAAAAGTCAAAAAAATTCCTCCAAACTTTATCATCCTAATAACAGTTTTGTCAAATGGTTTATTAGTAAAAAACAATTGGTAAGTTATTTTTTTTTTAATGTCAACTACTACCCCTAAACCAAAATGAGACATTATCCTCAATATTTTAAGGTAGAAAGGTAGAGTATAAAAGATATCACTTGAAGCAACGACTACTAACATACTTGAAACACACTTAAACAAATATAAGATATAACAAAACATAAAAATATTATGCTATTAATAAGAGTAAAAGGCATAGGTTTGTATAAACTAAGGCTTAAATCCAATCTTAACTTTTTATTGCTTTCCTTGTTTGACCAGTCTATTTGACTCATGGAGCAATTAATTAAGGATGAAAGATTGTTGACACGATCAAAGAGTTGATGTCTTATCCCAAGTGCAAGAGTGTCAAAGTAAAATAAGCCGGCAAGACTGGGGTCGAACTACAGAGAGGTGAATTATATAAATTATAGATATTAAAATGATTTTTGATGTTGAAGAGTATTATTTTGAGATGTAATATTGATGAAAGAATTAAAGAATGATAAAACAGATGTCAAGGTTACAGGATTCACTAATGGTATTTCAAATAAATATAATATAAACTGTTTTTATTACTCAACTGGAAACCACACATAAAGGAGGTTCCAATAAGATGATTTATCGTTATTAGCTCATTATAAATTGTTAACATGATCATATTAATCATCTTATCTAAGTAACACCATACTTAGAAATATCATCAAGCATTCATGTTGCTAGCTTATGTTAACAACAAATCAAGTTCCTATCATAATAATGATATTGGTTGAAGACTATGAAGGATCAAGCATTTGATGTACCAATATACAACATAAATATAAATTAACCATTTAACAAGCAAGGTATTAAGTATTAGTAAGATAAAAAGATAAAACATGTTAATAGCAAACTTAGCTAAACATTAAGAAGAAGAAAAACATAAATAAACAATATAAAAACATAAACATGATATAAACTAACTAAGTATAGGAAAGAAAATGAAAGAGCATAAAAAAGAGATTAATATAGCATGAAAGAAAACTTGAACATTACAAAGATAAAAAGAGAGAAAGCAAGAAGATGATTTTGATCTGAAAATTAATATGGCTAAATGCATGGCAAATGCCTCCTTTTATAGGCTAAGATTCAGAACTATTGATTGGTTGAATAAGAAAATAGTTGGTGGCCAACCATTGATTTGGTGCCTGGTTTTTGACATTATTGACTACTGGTTATTGATATTGTTGACTAATTATTAATATTGTTTGCTGGCCAAGATATCATTACTAATATCAGAATTAGAGCCCCCTGATTATAGAAGTTATGGGCAATTGTTTCAACTTTCCAACAAAAAATACCAGAGCTCATTTAGACTTCTAAAATTCAAGATATGAGCTAAAAACTGAACAGTGTTTGAGTTGTAGGACAGATTCTGACTTTTTTATTGTTTCTAAGATTTGAACTTGAAAACGATAGAATTGAGTCTTAAACTCCTATAAAAGTTGTAGTTCTATGTCTCACATTTCCATCCATATAAAATAGACCTAAATTCAAGATCTACAGCTCTATATATGACCCAATTACCGAACGGTGTTCGAGTTTGGACTGCACCAGCAACTTTTTTCTAAGTTTGGTCCTCTCTTTATCCTTTCAATTTTAATACTTAAACTCATTAATCAATCCTTTTATTTATGTGATAGACATACATTTAGGATGAACACTTACCATGAATTAAAGGTATATTCTATTACCAGACTTGTTAATATAAAACATGCTTTAGTTAGGGAATTTAATGATACTTTAGGTGCAATATGATGACATAAAACCTTAATGAGAATGTACTTTTAAGTACTAATCAATTGTAATTGATCAATAAGTTGTTTAGCAGTAGCAGCAAAGATTATGATTTGTCATGTCGAAGATATTAGAGAAATTTTGTTCCATAGCATGATGAAGAAAAAAAAACAAACTATCATAAAAACCATTAACTTTTAGCAAACCTATAGGTTTATGGTGAATGTTCAGTTAGACCCAAGAGGAAATATGAAGTATCTATTCTAATATGTCCATACCACCAGGTATGGAAATGAAGGCATCAATATGATCAAACATTGCATTCATCTGCTTAGACATTGTGGAGACCTATAGTTCCTCTCCATTGTTTTTTCAATGATGTTCTTTTTTGCTAAAGCTTTAGAGATGACCCCCAAAACGTGACTGCCTCCAAAAAATACAGCTATTGATACACACCTCATTAACTCAAGGCTGCCTCCTCCATACACTAAATAAATTTTTCTCTCAACTAGTACCTGACTAATATGATTTGCTGATTCTAAAAACTCTTTTTTTTTTCCTAGAACTGGATTCACAGAAACACAAATATTTCTTATTTGATGACTTGAGGAACTTGCCATTTCTACACATTTCTATATCTATTGAATGTATGGGTTGAGTTGAAATGAAGGGAAGGAAGAGAAGATTTTATAGATGAGAAATTAAAAATGCAATCATACCACTTATATATAGGCCAACTAGAGTCTCTCTCTCTCTCTCTCTCTATCTCTCTCTCTTTTCGAAAACATGTGTATGTACAAGTAGTTGTGATTGTGATTCACATATTCTCTTGGTTTTATGTCCAAGAATAACTTAAATACCCTCTATAGGTCAGAGATATGCTTCCTATCCAGTTTTCTTAAAAATTGACAAACTGCATCTTTTTTAGTTAGATTTCCAAGACTAAGTCAATCATGTTTTTTTTTTATAAAAATAGGGCCATAAATCTTGAATTTCACTATACACATCTCCATTAGGATGCATCTCAAGAGTTAATAGAAGATTATCTACAGACCTCTTACTTAGATCATCCTTAATGAATTGTATTTTATCTTTACGGTTTATAGATATCATTCCTAAAGAATGATATTATGCATTACAAGTCCATCTGACACATTACAAGTCCATTACAAATCCATCTCAAGAGTTATCAATGTTGTTTTTGGCAGACAAGATTGCCACAAAGTCAAGAGATTGCCACCTACTCAAAAATTAGTCATCAAATCAATAGTTCTGAATTTTAGCCTATAGAAGGAGGTATTTGCCATGCATTTAGGCATCTTGATTTGCATATTAAGATCATGTTCTTTCTTTATTTCTTTATATTTTTGTAATGCTTCAATTCTACTTTCATTAATCTCTTTTTTATGATTTCCATTTCTTTTACTATACTTATAAAATTATGTTCTTATCTTGTTTATCTATGTTTCTCTTCTTTATTATGTTTAGCTAAGTTTATTATGTCAAGGTGAAAAGGTTTCACTAATGGTGTGAAAATAGGTATAATATAAACTTAACATGGACTTCAATATTTATATCCAAGAAAGTTTGTTTTTAACATATCTTATCTTTTTATCTTACTAATTCTTAATAGCTTGCTTGTTAAATGGTTAATCTAGATTTGTGTTGTATAACACTTGGTACAACAAATGCTTAGTATTTTCATAGCCAACCGTATGGTATAACCTACACATATGCTTTGAAAGGAACTTGATTTATTATTAATATAAGTTAGCATCATGGATTCTTGAAAATATTTAAAAGTTTGGTGTTACTTAAATAAGATAATTAATATGATCATGTTAAAAATTTATAATGAATTATTAAGGATAAATCATCCAATTGGAACCTTCTGACATGATCAAAAGATTGATGTCTTTTCCCAAATGCAGGAGTGTCGAAGTAATAAATAACTTCGCAAGATCAGGGTCGAACCATAAGGAGACTAATTATATAAATTATAAATAACAACAACAATAACAGTACTAGTAATAATAGTAGTAATAATAATAGTAGTAGTAGTAGTGATTATAATAGAAAAAGAAGAAGAAGGAAGAAGTTAATAAGAACTTTGAGATGGAAGATCAATGTCACGATTAGAGGATTCACTAATGGTATTTCAAATAAGTATAGTATAAACTATTTTAATTACTTAATTGGAAATCACATACAAAGGAGGTTCCAATCGGATTACAAATTGTTAACATGATTATATTAGTTATCCTATTTGAATAATGTTAATACTTGTAAATATTGTTAAGTATTCATGATTATAACTTATGTTAACAATAAATTAAGTTTCTTTCATAGCACAAGTGTCGGTTATACCATACGATTAGGCTATGAAAGTGCCAAGTATTTGTCGTACCAAGTGTTATACAACACAAATCTAGACTAACCATTTAACAAG
>NW_011502060.1:7570-26695 GCF_000495115.2 Populus euphratica | reverse complement strand
TTGTAAACTAGAATGCCCCCTTATCTTGTTTTAGGAAATGTTCCATTGTTTACGGTTATCTAGAAGGGATCAATTTTCCTTTTAAACACAATGTTGCCCCCTTGTACTGGCCATTGTCTCTAAGTGTGCTTTGTTAACAACTCAAACAAATAATGGTTTCGAGTGATCATTCTCTCATTTCTCTCCTTTTCAGGTTGGTGAAGGAATATTTGTTTAGAATGAATCTTGAAATCTTAATCTTGCATTTTGAAAACAAAAATTATTTCAAAGTGAGTTTAAAACAATTTACTTTTGAAATCTTGCAACTCATTAGTTATTTCTTTTTTTAAAAAAGATGATTTCCTCTTGTGTTGATGATATTGCCATTGGTGAATATATGTCATAAGACGACCTTCTGTTTTTATGGGTTTCAAAGGAAAGGACTCAAGAAAAAAACTTGAGATTTTGTTTAAGAAAAATTTATCTCTTTTAAACACTTATTTTATCAGCATGAATAATAATGAGTATCTTGTTTTTGAAGTCATGACTCTTATGAAAAAGTACTCTTTATATTTTGAGAGCATTGTATATTCTTTCAGGTTGCTTGCTTGCTTAATTAGAAAGGATTTCTACAGGCACATAATATAGGTTATGATTATTGGCTATGAAAGAAAAGGATTTATAAGGCTCAAAGAGTGTTTTAAGGTTTCAAATGCTAAAGATCATTATCAGTAATTCGACTCTTTATGTCTTTGATCTTTTATTTTTTTGCTTTTCTTTGATTTTCCCTTTTTCATTGTTTTGGATGAGGCATACTTACTTTGTTTTTACTATTATTTTTTCTTGTGATTTGGATATGCTCCATATATAGCATTTGAGTTTTTTGGGCTTTTTTTGTCTCTTTGGCCTTCTCACGGCTTTTCCTCCTCATGTTTTTCATTGAAATTTTCACTTGCTCCCATTATGGGGTGGGATCCTAATAAGAGTTTTTCATGAAGGAAAATTTATTTAGGCTAAAAAAAGGGACCACAAGGGATATATTCATTTTAGAATGTGAAAGGAACAACAAAGATGACATTTTCTCATTTTTAGCATAAATAGTTAAGATCAATAAACTTTAACCTCGTTTAGTGTGATGGTTTGGTGTTTACAAAAAGATACATTTCATCAGTTTATGAGCAATGAGTTCACCATGTACCATTATTAATACATGTAAAATACCTGGTTCAAGAATTATGGTGTAAAGGTGATGGTTCATTTTCTATTCGTGCACTTTGGTTTAGAGTTTAGTCACCTTAATGAAAGAGTTCCTTGATTCATATGTCATTTTACAAGTAAAATGTTAAAAATACTATTTTAAATAAACATCAAATCATTTTTAAAATCAAAATGCAAGTTCAATATTTTAAAATTCCACTAGGGGAAAATATTTTGGTAAAAGCAATGAATCGCGTCTATGAGATCATGCGAGACTTTAAAAGTGTATTTGTGAGTTTTTAAAGAAAACCCCTTTCAAGATATTTGGTTGTAAATCAAAGGAAGAGATGCAATTGAAAGACAAACTCATTATTTCATTGAATTTTTAGAAGAAGAAAAAAGGCGTAATAACAAAGACATCATTCTGACATCTTGAGCTATAATTACTAGCAAGGTAACATACAAAAGCACTAAACACTTAGTAATCATTCATTGAAATTTCTAGAATCTTCCAATCATCTTTCTCCTGTAAACTTTTTAATAGGGGCACCTTTGCAATAGTTAGTTGAGGTTACATATAGACCAGTCTTGGTCTAATGACACTGTGACTTTATCTTTAGAACGATTGATTTTTAGGTGTTTTTATCTTGGTAGTTCTTTTTCTCGCCTCTGTAATCACCTTCGATTTTGTGAACCTCTGTTTCTTTTATTGTTCAAATGAAACTTTTCTCTTTAGCTGAGTGAGTAATCCTTCTCAAATGGATGGCTTGTTCAATTCTCTCATTTATAGCAACCAAGTTAGAAAAATATTGTGCAGAGCTTCCTACCAGGTATTTAAAGTATGGGCCTTGAAAGTGTTGACAAACAAATTGATCATCTCTTTTTGCAACAAAGGAGGATTAACTTGTGTAGTTACCTCACACCACTTTTGAGTGTATTTTCTTAAAGACTCGTTGTCCTTTTCCATAGCTTGTAAGATTGACCTATCATGGCCCACATCCATATTGAACTTATATTGCCTAATGAAGGCATCAACTAAGTCCTTCCACTTTTTTACCTTAGTATTTTCCAACCACATACATCAAATAAAGACAATGTCACTCAAATTATCTTGAAAAAAGTGAATCAATAGTTTTTTGTCATAAACCATCTCCATAATTTTATTGCAGTATGCTTTGAGATGAATTACAGAGCATTGAGTTCCTGTATATTTGATGAATTTAGGCTCTCTAATTTTTTTTTTTTAAATGCTTACATTGGGCATGAAACACATTTTAGTAGCCCTTATATGATCATGTAGGCTAATTCCCTTAAATGCCCTCATCCTTCGCTCTAAGGTAGCCAATTTGTCCAGACTATTTTTTTTTTTACCATCTTGTTTTTTTGAGATTCCTTTATTATAAGGTCAATGGTAGATGACATTTTTATGAAATGTGTTGGTTGAGCAAATTAGTAATATATAGCCTATTGAGATTCAAATATCACCTTATTTGCCTCCAGATTCTGTGGGCTTACGAGCATAGGATTAAGCTGAGCTATAAATTTTGCTTCTTCAATAAGTGATATATAGCCTATTGAGATCTCAAGGCCTATTTAAGTAGGTCAGTAAGTGACACGATCAAGAAATTGATGTCTTCTTTCAAATGCAGGAGTGTTGAAGTAAAAAATAACCAGGCAAGACCGGGGTCAAACCACATGGAGGTTAATTGTATAAATTATAAATAACAGTAATACAACAACAACAACAATAGTAATAGTAGTAGTAGTAATTATAATAGTAATAATAATAGTAGTAGTAGTAGTAGTAGTTGTTGTAATAGTATTAATCATTTTGGTAGAGGTACTTCTTCACCTTTGTAATTTTAAAACGTTGTGTCAATTATATGATAGGTCTATATATATTGTGTCTAAATTCTATAAATATTATGATCCTCTTTTCTAGCCACTACCTTTTCGCCCTAAGAGACAAGCTCATCTCTTAACTTATCAATAATATCAATCATTTGCCAAAGAGCGACATTCTGATTTAGGAGAAATGCACCATCTGACAAACAATATTAACAACCTTAATGTTCACAATGAAGAGTATATTAACACTCATCAAATTCAAGTTGGTGATGGTTTAGGTTTATGTATCATTCATATAGGTATTGCCTCTTTATCAACAATTTTAAAATCCTTTATTCTTGATAACATTCTTGCAATGCTCGAAATAACAAAAAAAATCTTATCTCAATTCAAAAACTTGCTCATGATAATAATGTTTATTTTAATTTTTATGGCACTTACTTTTTCATCAATGATTACTTGAGGAATATTCTTATAAAAGTTATACAAAAAATGTGCCATATTATTTTATGTAACCTCTCTAATAACTTACTCATTATACATTTATTGGTGTTTATATTTAAGTTTCTAATTGGCATTGCAAATTGGGATTTGTATCATTTTGCATTGTCAACCAAGCATGAACTCAAATAACATTTTTATTGCATTTAATAAAAATCACTATGTTTGCCCTAATTATGAGATGGTTAAAACCATAATCTTCCTTTTCAAAAATCTGTTCAACATGCCACCAAACCCCTAGAACTTATCTTTCCATATGTATGAGCACCTAGTATAGTTACTTCTAGTTATAATTTAAAATTCCATGTTTGTTTTTAGATGATAACACCAATTTTATTTGGATTTTTCCACAAAAAATAATCTAAAGTTGAAATTATTTTTCTTCGATTTCTAAATTATGTTGAAAGGAATTTTGATATCAAAATTAAAACAGTTCCAACTAACCAGGGTGATGAATTTCACCATTTGTACAATTATTTCAAATCTTATAAAATTGAACGTTTTATTGCATGCCTTTATACTCATGAACAAACGAGTTCTATTAAAAGACATCATTGTTATTACTAAAATAAATCTTGCTTTATTAGCTAAGTTAAATCATCTACAATAACATTAGAAAAATAAATTTCAAATGACAACATATATCATAAATCAATTACTTACAAAAGTTTTGAAGAGTTTATCATCTTTTGAAAAAAGTCTACTAGAAAACCCAAATTATGACTTTATATATATTTTTTGTTGGGTTTTCTGGCCTAATTTATGATCATGCAATCATTATAAAATTCATTTTTAAACTTAGCGTCTTTGTTGATTATAATCTCACATCATGGTCACATATGTCTTGATTTTTTTATATAAAAAATTTATGTTTTAGAAACATAGCCTTTGATGAATCATTCTTCCCATGTACAAAACTTGGTTCCACGTATTATCCTCCTAGTCAAACATAATTTTTCTCATATTATCTATAAACTCCACTAACATGTAATGTAATTTTTTTTATAGGTATTGAAATCTCTTCACATATAGTATCATCAACTATATTTGATTAGTTACCATATGACTTAGTCATGATACATCAACATGTAGATGCTATCAATAATATAAAGACTTATGCTCCCTTAAACTTAGCTCCTATTACTGACCTATACTATAACACTACCAACTTATAAACTACACAACCCTTAATAAATTGACATTAAAGAATCAGAAAGTAATTTTTTTAATCACTAATATTGCTTTAAACAAAAATCTGACAGAATTTTCCCATATAACTAATCTATCACTTGTTATTAACAACTTCATTGCACGGTCAGATAATAGTTTATAAACAGTCTAATCATCCTTAACCTCTAAATATATCATCACAACTTCAAGTTAACATCCTTAATGAGAACTTATTATATACTATAAATTAGTGAGAAGATATTTGTAATTTTTAACTGAATATGTTAGGAGACTTATATTAGAACAAATATGCTTAAAACAAATATGAAAACATCTTTCTTTAGTGTTTTAGCTTGCTAGTTTGTATTTCTAACAAATATATAATTTAACAAAAACATACATGATGGTAGTATTCATTTAACTTTAATATATAAATATACAATACAAAATGACTTTTATGTTTATACGTATATTTACATATATACTAAACAAAAAAAGTAGCGCTAAACAAACTATATGGTTAGCTCAAGTGTGTGAAGAACCTGATAGATTTTAATCATGGAATTGTTAGGTTATATTTTTAGGATTGGATAATAAAATAAAATGTTTAGTCATTATTCTTTACGTATATAATTCACACACAAGACTAGCAAAAGTTTTCGGCTTCCATTTCTTACAGTATTGCATGTTTACCATTTAACTTTAATACAACTCTTCTATCTCGATAGTAATTCGACTAATGTCATTAGCCTTAGCTAGTCTATAAACAATATCCCAGTTATCTAGACATAAATGTCAATAATATCTGTTAGTCTATTAACCAACCTGACCATCTAAATATAGATGCCATTAGCCCCCGACTAGTCTAAGTAGGTTGTCTAAGTCATCTAGTTCTTATATGCTACTAGCATTCGCTAATCTAGATAGATTATCCCGATTATCTAGTTTCTAGATGCTAATAGCACTTCGACTAGTCTAAATAGTTTTCATCACACTTAAATGTTAAATACTTGTATTAGAAAGAGATTTCATGCAAAATCTTTAGAATTCTTACATAACATAGCAAGGTAAACATCACCTATCTGGTACCTGTACTTTAGCTACGCCTCTCTATTGTTGAGTGGATCCTAAAATCTCTCCTACATTAAGTGTTTTTATATCAATACATCATTCTTTTCATAATATATTAAACCATTATCATCCATGTTAAACCAATTTTTAGACATTTAAAAAATGCCACCTTCTTTATTTCTAATTTTTTTCTACAATTTTGTTTTGTTATACATATTTCCCACACTTTAAATTATAAATTTCGAGTGCAACTCTAATAAAAGTTTTTATAAAAACTTTCATTCCCATTCATAATTTTCTTGGTCGAATCCTTTACCAATTCAAATTCAATTTCCCTTTTATCATTTCTTTTACTTGTTGTCATTTCTCTTTCTCCTATGTTTATCCTACTAAGTTAAAAATCAACATTATATAAATGCACGTTAGTGTTCTTATTTTTTTCCCCTCATTTTCTATATTGCCCATTTAACCATGATTAACAAAACATAACCCTTATTTACTTTTAGATTCTAATTTTATGCTCATACCGTATTTGTTTTTAACCCTTATACTCACAATCTTTCAAATAAGAAATTTTACAATGTCTCACTCCTCCTTCACCCATTCATTTCAACTAAGGTAACTTGTTTAATTGCTTAATAAGTTGTCCTTTCCTTTTTATCATTAGCATACTATGTCAATTTGCTCAAGTTTCACACACACACACACACACACACATAACCTAACATTATATCTTACAAATGCTATTTGGGCATTAAGCCAATTTATTCTCTCTTTCCTTATGGTCAAACCATCATTGGAAAAGGATGTAGCATTCATCTTCTCTTTTCCTTTTAAATTTAAGCTATTTTTCCCTTAATTCATGTTTTGACCCCTCCCTAAAACATAATTCATATAGATTACATATTAAAATAAAGCATTATAATACATAATTTTATATAGATTACATATTAAAATAAAACATTATAACCAGTTTCCTTCCTAGCTAGTGCAATTAAACCTTCTTTAAGGAAGAAACATGCACCTTTTCCAATCTTTTTATTTATTTATTTTACAATTCATAATTTACCCATCTTTTTTGAAAACTAACCTAACACTTATTACATTAATTTCACAACTTAATCAAACCAATTCAGCCCTCCCTATTATTTTGTTTCTTGATAGAATCCCTTCAAGATTGGAAGCTAAATTTCTCTTTTCATTTTATGAAATCAATAACTTATCCACATCTATAAATCTCAATCAATCTCAAATATACATTTCTAACAACAATTTTCCTATAATTTCAAGTCCTAAACATCACTAACATTTTTAACATTTCATATATTACTTAACTATTTGAGACGACTAAAAGATTGTTGTCTTCTCCCAAGTGCAGGAGTGTCGAAGTAATAAATAACCCGGCAAGACCGGGGTCAAATCACAGGGAGGTTAATTGTACAAATTATAAACGACAATAGTACAACAACAATAATAATAAAAATAACAACAATAATAATAGTAATAACAATAATAACAACAATAATAATAATAATAATAATAATAATAATAATAATAATAATAATAATAATAATAATAGTAGTAGTAGTAGTAGTAGTAGTAGTAGTACTAATACTAATAATAAAGAAAGAGAAGAAGAAGAAGATGATGAGAACTTGGAGATGAAAAATTAATATAAGGATTAAACAATAATAATAACAATGAGATGAAAAATTAATACAAGGATTAAACAATGATAACAAACAATGTCAAGGTTAGAGGTTCCACTAATGGTATGTCAAACAAGTATAGTATAAACTCTTATTATTCAATTGGAAACCACACACAAAGGAGGTTCCAATTAGATTATAGATTGTTAACATGATTACATTAGTCATCTTATTCTTGTTAGTATCAAACATTAAAGTCCATATTAAGTTTACACTATACTTATTCTTACACCATTAGTGTAACCTTTTCACTTTGACATAATAAACTTAGCTAGACATAATGAAAAAAAGAAAAATAAATAAATAAAACAAGAACATAAACAAGATAGAAGTTAACTAAGTAAAGGAAAGGAAATGAAAACATAAACTTGATATTAATAAAAGCAAAGCATAAGCAATACAAAAAAATACAAAGAGAGAAAACAAAAGTATGATCTTGATCTGGAGACCAAGATGCCTAAATGCATAGCAAATGCCTCCTTTTATAAGCCAAAATTAGGAACTATTGATTTGATGACTAATTGATGAGTGGGTGGCCAACTCTTGACTTGGTGACAATCCTTATCTTCTCCTGTCTGCCCAAAACATCATTGATAACGTCAAAAGTGGAGCCACTCAAAAACATGAAATTTGTAGGCAATTGTCTCAGCTTTCTTGTGTAAAAACTTCAGCTCATTTGGACTTCTAGAACTCCAGATATGGCCAAAATACTAAACAATGCTGGGGTGGAAGACAGCTTCGGGCTTCTTTGTTGTTGCTACAATTTGGACTTGAAAATGGCCTTTTTAGATCTTGAGCTCCATATAAAAGTTGTAGGCCTATGTCTTACCTTTCCATCTATATAAAGTAGACCTAAATCTGAGATCTATAGCTGCAGATATGACCCAATTACCAAATAGTGTTCCAGTTTGGATTGAACCGACATCTCTTTTCTAATTTTGGTCATCTTTTTGCCCTTGCAATTTAAGTTCTTAAAGTCATCAATGAATCCTTTCATTTATGTAATAGGCCTGCATTTAAAATAAACATTTACCATAAATAAAAGGTATCTTATATTATTAAATATATTATTATAAAACATGTTTGTACCAAGTGGTATAAAAGGAGGCATTTACTGAAATTGAACTTCAAGTGCAAAATGATGATATAAAACCATGATAAAAATGCACTTTTAAGTACTAATCACTATTCAAGTTAACTACTATTGATGATGAAACAAATAAGAATTGCCAAATACTTCAAACCTCTTTCACCCCCTCTTCCTTTAAATTTTTCTAACCTTAATTTTCAAATTGCGAGAACCCTTTTTGACTCACCCAAATTCCTCCTTCCAAGCTCTCATTGATTCTTTTTAATCACATTACTTAGTCGATCTTTATTTTTTTAAGGAATTTAGAAGAGAAATATGAAGAAATCTAATCCCCCCCATTCAGTTGTTGAACCCTTCAAACTTCATAGAAAAAAAGCTTTATATAGTTGCCAACTTATGCTTTATATAGAATAGTCCTTCATGTTTTTTCTAATTTTTAGATGGATCCTTACTACATTTTTTTTTCTATCAAATCTAACCCAAAACCACCTCCCTTTAATTCAATTCCACCTTGCTTTTCTTTTCCTTTTCTTTTTTCAAATTTAAAATACTTCCTATTAAATTATCTTAGTTTCCATACCATCCTTGTAATTATTATTATCTCATTTTCTATTTAAGAAAATCTTATCTGGGTTTTACATCCACAATTCTACTTTTAGTAACACAACAACTTTTACTTCACAAAGAATGACTATAAGGTTTCAAACAAATAATATCAAACCAATGATACCATATGTTGGATATATCAAATATCTTCTTCCTCGATTACTTATTGTTAAAATAATCTCCATTCCTTATAAGTTTACATGTCATACAAAAACTTTAAAATACCTTAATTGGCATGAAATAATGACTGATGAGTTCAAAACTCTCATTCAAAATGGAACTTGGGACTTACATTTACCATAGCAAAATCACAATCTTATTGGCAACAAGGCCTTTCAGGTTAAAAGATAAGCTTACAGGAACATTGAGCTTTTTAAATAATGTCTTGTAATAAAAAGCTTCCATCAACAAGAAGACGTGGATTATACAAGCATATACACTCCAATGGTTAAACCAAACACATTCCTCTTAGTTATCTCTCTTCCAATCTTTATTTATTAGCAATTTTATCACTTAGATATTTAGAATGTATTCCTTCGTATATTCCTTTAATAATATATCTATATGTAAAATCCATAATGATTCATTCATCCTGATTATTCATATCATGTCTATAAATTAAGAAGAAATTTCTATGGTTTTTGGTATGCCCATAGGCATGGTTTTTAAGACTTATAAATCAATTAAGTCAAAATGGGTTTTGCAAACTCTAAAATAGATGTCTTTCTATACACTCTTTATCAAGACAAAGAGTTCATATCATCGTTCTTATTTATGTTGATAATATCATTATTACTGGCTTTGACACAAAAACCATTGTTCAGCTGATCTACCTAAATATCCATAGTTTTTCTAGTTAAGAATTTAAGGCCTCTATCTTTCTTTTTTGGTGTTAAAACTTTATGTCAAAGTCATGACATATTTCTCACTCAATTAAAGTATATTGCCCAGATGTAACAACCTACCCCACTAGTAAGTTATTGTCTGTTTTGGCCCACGAGCCTCACAAATTTGTTTTTGGTAACCACGCATGACTCTAAAACGCGTCATACTAGTCAAGGTGAGCATGCTTATATAAAACCCTCCCACAAGCCCTCACTTTTTAATGTGAGATATTACAACAGACCTACTTCAAAAGGTAAACATTGACAAAGTGAAACCTTATTCATCATCTATATCTAGCATTACTTACTTTCTTAAATTTAAAGTATAAAACTTCAATGATCATCAACTTTATAAAAGCACCATTGGAGCTCTACAATATCTTGGATTTACAAGTCCATATATTGCATAAAGTGTTTACTGTGTAAGCAAGTTCATGTACCAACCAAAGGATATTCATTGACAGAGAGTCAAAAGAATTCTTTGATATCTCAATACAATTTCATTTGGTCTATGATTTACTGTATAAATTGATCAGTACCTTCATGGATTTAGTGATATAAATCAGGTAGGTGATAGTGACAACCAAGGAAGTGTTGGTGCGTATTGTATTCTTCATGGCTACAATCTCATTGCATTGAGTTGAAAACAACAACAAATCATGGCTCACAACAACACTGAATCAGAGTACAAAGCTCTTCAAAACACAGAAATTGAGATGTAATGCATCCGGTCCATACTTTATGATCTCCATATTACATTACCTAGCTATCCAAAGTTATGGTGTGATGATATTGGAGACATATATCTATGTTATAATCTAAGTATTTCATACAAAAACTAAACACATTAAGGGGATTCATCTACAAGTATAATTGTAATTAAAGATACCACTTTTACCATGGTTTTGAGCCAACCTTGCTTGAAAGCTATCATCTCCAATCATGCATAAGAAAAGAAGTCTAAATCTTGAGATTCAATCTTTATTACGTACTTGAAATGTACTGCAAATAATGACAGTAGATATTTATCTCCTTAATTTACTATATATATATATATAACAAATATTCATTTTATTATCTTTATTTGTTTCTATAGAAAGGAGGCATGCAGACTTGTATTTTTATGAGTTCATGGAGGAAATAATATATATAATTTTCTACAAATAGGTTTTGGTGTGGGTCAGTATGGACAAGTGCCCTCCCTCGCTGCCCGCCCCTCTAAGGCATGCTTGGAGATCAGTAGTGTTTTTGCGAACACGTGACTAGTTACTTTTCTCAATTGCAATATAGAAAAAAATAACAAAAAACGTATTTGAATTCCAAACATGAAACTTCAATTATGCGTCAAATGAATTCAATTCTACTAGTAGAATCAAATTCAATGAAATCAAGGAATTGGCTCATGATGTTAGTGGTAAAGCTTCATGCAAGCATTCACTTAAAATGGACGAGGTGGAGACGTTTAAATATAAATCCTTCAATCTATTGTATCGACCAACATCACAATTGGTCAAAAATACATCCACTATCATCTATATATGTAGCCATCTTTGGACTAAGCACAGGAAGCCCCAACAAGAGGTGAATTAGCCTGTGCTGCCATGGCAAGCTCAAACTGCCTTGAAGTTCCAGATTGAAGGTGAAGCAGCTCAGGAGAAATGAGATTGTCCCAGCCGTGAACGGGGTTGGTAGTTGGTGCTGAGGCATCCCACCCTATGTGTGTCACATGCTTCACATCTGTTGGCAACCCAATTTCCATTTCCATTTCAAATTCTTCGATCTCTTCTTTGTACGCTAGAAAAGTTAAGAGATCGAGTTAATAACCGGAAATTAAACAAGAGGGTGTGTCTACATACAAGTATGATGCAAAACCATGAAGATCATTGTAATTGTTTATTGGCTTCATTGCATGCTTAATGTGTGTGTGTGTGTCTCATTATATTTTTGTTCTTTTAAAAAATAAGAAATGAACCGAAAAATCTTTAATGAGTTATAACTGAACTAGCAATAGTGTTCACCTCTTCTAAAAAGATCTCAAGTTTGAACTCTCCTTTATTAAAAAAAAACAAAGATAGCTGAAAAAAAAACTTAGACTGACCAAATAATTGAGAGAAGTTCTTGAAACCCTTGACTAGCCTATGTAACCCAGTGGATATGTTAGGCTTTGAAAGAGCATGGAACTTCAACGAATTCTTCATACTTTCTGTACTTGATGAGCTTTCCTCGTCTTCCTCTTTTGTTCCTTCTCAAGAACAATAGAAACAAAAGTATTCAAATAATTAAGTCTACAGAAACATGAAGGCAAAGGAAAAGGTTAAAAAGTGTGTGTGTGTGTGTGTGTGTGAGAGAGAGAGAGAGAGAGAGAGAGAGAGAGAGAGACTTGTTGCGGATAAGTTTGTGTCTGTCTTTGCTCTTCGAGGTTGGTGTACGCCAATGGCCACGCTTGACTCAGAGACACAACCAAAGGAGAAAGGAAGGAGAACAAGCCTTTCCATTCTGTCTCTCATTTCTACATCAACAAGCAAAGAAACAATAATATAGGAATTGAGTATGAGGTGGTAGAGTGAGAGAGAGAGAGAAGGAAAGAAAAAAGGGTGGTTTAAGAAGCTACAAACCCTACAAAATGAAATTGGTCTGTTGTAATAAGTAGTGCTGGCTTTGTAATCAAGCTACTATAATTTGACTACCAGGAAGTCAAGCTAGCTACACATATGGTGAGTTTAGTTTGGTAGAGGAGAGAGTATAGAAAAATTCAGATTGATATATATATATATATATATATATATATATATTTTGTAATTATTTACAACTTGCAAGTGATTGCTAATTAATTTAACATATTAACAGGTTCAGTTGTGAAGTTTTAACCTAATAACAGATGGGTCACTTGTATTTATTTTGTCTGCGCGTCAGCCAAATTAGGTAGAGCTACTGCTATGTTTATCCCACTCTCACTCAAAACAAAAGCAAAATATTATCTTTCAGTTTAAGTTCTGCAGTGGGCTCAAACCTACTTGCCATTCTTATGGAATAAGATACCATTTTCGAAAAAGTCTCTCTATATCTAGACACGCAGATGCTTCTTTCTTCTTCTTCTTCTTTTTTTCCCCTCTTTTCTTTTGTTTCTTAATTTGTACTCTACACGGAACTTCTAGTAGTGCATCCCAAGCGATTGTTCCCGCAAACTTTGAAATCAAATCTTGAGACCAAACTGCACTTTCTATTGATTCTAAGAAAAAAAAAAACATGATTGATTTCAGAATAAGAGTAAGAAATTTGATGCGGAAATGATGTTCTTGTAGTGGGGATTGCGGTTCTAATATAGTAAATGTTCTTTTGGAAACTGTCTTTTCACAAAAATGGATAAACCATACATGCAATCAGTATACAATGACAAGCCCAAAAACTTTAGTCTGCACTATCTTGTGGCATCATGGTTCAAATTATAGCCTAAAGTTTTCATAAATTCCTTTATCCCAGTATAACATCCTAGTGTGCTTTAAATTAATTAACGTAATGAGGTAACTTAATCTCTCTATAAACAAAAATTAGAACCAAAGTACTATGTGGTCATAAAAAAAAAACAATATTATGGTACTGCCACAAGATTTAAGGGATTGACCTTTAGTAACATTTGACCTTTTGATCAAACTTCACTTAGATCAATCTTTAGCATCCATTTCTTTTCTCTTCATTTTGGATGGATGGCTCCCTTTTCGATTACTTATTGGGATTAAGGATATGTTTAGAAATATGTTAACGTTTACAATGTAAAGTGTTTTTTTTCTTATAAATATATTAAAATAATATCTTTTTATTTTTTAAAAATCTTTTTTAACATTAGTATCTTAAAACATTTTGAAAACATAAATTTTTTAAGCAAAAAAAGTATTTTCAAATTTTTAGAAAATACGATTTTAACGGCGTTTCTAAACATACCCTTAAAAGATGACAACTACTTAATTATAGGAGGGGCTTACAGGAACACTATTAAATTTAACAATTTTATTAATAAATTTTTTTGTCGGTGTTTACACTAATAGTCTGTTTGTTATTATTTTACCAACGGGATCACAAACAAAAATTATCCGTAAAAAAAACACTCATTAATAATTTCTAGTATGTTGGTAAATCAATTGTTAATAACTTTACCAATAGCTTTATAGATGGAACATGCGTGCCAAAAAAAATTACCCTTTTCATTCTGTAGAGAAGTTCCTCAGTTCAATTTAGCATATCACTGACAAGATAACTATATGTAATTCAATTTGTGAGTTATAGTGGCATTTCTAGTAATTTTTTTCAATTCTCTAGAATATGCCAATAGATTTATTCTATTAGTGAGTTAACAGTAGCATTGATATTTGCTATAATGTTTTTCCAACTCTATGGAATATTCCAACAGATTTATTCTGTTAGTGAGTTAACAATAGTATTAACATTTGTTTTAATTCTTTTTCAACTCTTTGGAATGCACTGATGGAAAAAGTTTATTGGTAAAACCATCAATAATAATTTTTTTTTAAAATCTACTAAACAAAAATAGAAAATAATTAAAAAAATTAAATTAATATAAAATTCAAATTTTTAAAAATCATTTATCTTCATATAAAAATAAAATATTTATTATAAATTTATACATTTGACTATAATGAAACAAAAGTAGGGACAACACTAGAGGAGGAGGAGGAGGCTGGTTGTTCCAAGAATGGTGAGGCCAATAAATGGATGCACAAATATCACATATCTATGACCATTCAACGAAGTTTTTTTATAATCCAGGAGAGTCACTCATATCTTTCATTAAGATGGACCATACTTTCTTGTACTCAATCTAACAAGGCCATAAACTCCAGAGATTGAGTGCTCGGAATCGATTGCAAGCATTAAATGGTTGAAACATATGAGTCGTCCTCAATTTCTCAGTCATAGTGTTAGAGAATCTTACACTCGATTTCTATCGGGTTCATCAGATGATCTTGCCTCTAACTACAAATCCAGATCAATATCTAGATGGGTCGAAAGATCATCCTCGTATCTCTCCTTCAACCACCTCTTATATGTCTCCTGAAAATAAAAAATAAAATCATCAAATTCAAGTAAATAATAACTTAAGAAAAAAATGGTTGAAAACCAACATACCATAAAATGTTGAACTTAGCTATCGACAAACTGTTGCATCTCTTTTTAGCATGCATTATTCTACACATGTGATTTCACAAAAAACTTCACTAGGCTTAGCTCACGTTCAAGAGTCGTAGCCTACAAGATAAAAATATTATCAGTTAAATATATTTATAAAAAACAATAAATTAAAAAAATAGATGTAATAAAAAAAGCTTACTATCTGTTTCATATACAAAACGAATAGAATGGAGTCATTGATATGCATGGTAACAAAACTGTGAATTTATAGGTTCTGGTTCCTCACACTAGACTATGACTATCGCATGAAACACTCTAACATCACATGCTGAATATATTTCACCCTTATAGTCTTTGAGATGTATGACAACCTAAAATATCTTTGAGATGTATGACAACCTAAAATCTTTCCAAACTGCCATGTCATTCCAGTTTGGTAGATAGTTTTCTTTCACATATTTTTTGGATTTCTTTTGTGCCTCTTATAAAAAATCACACAATCAATATAGTACAAACAAATTATCTATAAGTAAATGACAAATAAATTTTTAATATTTGGAATAAAAATACTTATCTTGATTTTGATGTTACTTAATTACAACGTGATTCTCCCAAACCGTCCTTGTAATATTATCATTGCTTTATCCTACTTAAATTATTCATTCCAGTAAAAATTTATAAATGAATTATAACATCCTATATCAAAAGAAGAGTGTCTAGAGTCAATGCATATTAAAACAGTTGGTACCTAACCTTAAAGAACGCGTTTTGGGGCTTGTGAGCTACCAGGAACAAAATCGTGAGGTGTGGAAGCCGTGTTAAGTTGAGCCCTAGAGAATAATATTCTACAAGGGGGAGTGAGGTAGGCCTTACTTATGGTATCAAAGCCGAGGATGACTTGTTCTTAAGATGGGGTGATTGTAACATCCTATATTGAAAGAAGAGTATCCAGAGTTAGGGCATATTAAGGCAGTTAATACCTAACCTTAAAGGACGCGTTTTGAGGCTTGTGGCCTACCATGAACAAAATCATGAGGCATGGAAGCCGGGTTGGGCTGAGCCACTATATTAAGTTTATACTATATTTATTCTTATATCATTAGTGTAATCTTTTCATCTTGACATAATAAACTTAACTAAACATAATGAAAGAAAGAAAAATAAATAAACAAAATAAGAACATAAATAAGATAAAAGTTAATTAAGTAAATGAAAGACATAAACTTGATATTAATAAAAGCAAAGCATAAACATTACAAAAAATACAAAGAAAGAAAGCAAGAGCATGATCTTGATCTGGAAACTAAGATGTCTAAATGCATGTTAAATGCCTCCTTTTATAGGCCAAAATTAGGAACTATTGATTTGATAATTAATTGATGAGTGGGTGACCAACTCTTGACTTGGTGACAATCCTTATCTTTTTTTGTCTACCCAAAACATCATTAATAACATCAAAATTGAAAAGATTTGAAAGCATGAAAGTTGTAGAAAATTATCTCAGCTTTCTAGAGTAAAAAATGAAGGTTATTTGGACTTCTATAACTCCAGATATAGGCTAAAAACTGAACAATGCTCAGGTTGGAGGACAAATTCAGACTTCTTTATTGTTACTATAATTTGGACTTAAAAATAGCTTTTTTAAATCTTGGGGTCCATATGAAAGGTATAGACCTCTATCTTACCTTTCCATTCATATAAAGTAGACCTAAATCCGAGATCTATAGCTTTAGATATGACCCAATTACCAAACAATGTTCTGATTTGGACTACATTCTCATCTCTTTTCTATGTTTGACCATTTCTTTGTCCTTTCAATTTCGGTTCTTAAATTCATCAATCAATTCTTTCATTTATGTGATAGGCCTACATTTAAAATAAATATTAATCACAAATTAAAGGTATTTTATATTATTACATATGTTATTATAAAACATGCTGATAAAAATACATTGTTAAGTACTAATCAGAAAGCCAGCTCCATTGAAACAATAAAATATCCTTTGATGATTTAAATTCCGATATTATTATTCAGGCAATCTCAATGTTTATGAACTTAAAAATGAATATATTTAATGAAATATTATTTGTTTTAAAATTATTAAACATGCCATTGTGAAAGCAAAACAAATTTACATTGAAATATCATTTTTTCACTACGCCTCATACTTGTAGGTGAATGATTCTCGTAGTGAAGGGACCTCTTTTTACGTTGTGGCATCACACTTAATGAGGTAGCGTCATGAGTCAATATATGTGCCTTAGTTGCCTCTTTTTAGTTATTATCGTTGCTAGAAGAACTAACAGCGATGTTATACCCACGACATGCAATTGATTTTTCTCTAAATATCTACACAAATTTTGGTATTTTTAAAAATAAGGCAGTAGCACCTCCTATTTATTACAAGCTACCCAAAATTTCTCATCCGACAAATAGACAATATATATACCACAAATCAGTTGATTAGTACTTAAAAGTGCATTTTTATCATGGTTCTATATCATCATTTTGCACTTGAAGTATCAATAACTCCTTAACTAAAATATGTTTTATAATAATGTATCTAATAATATAAGATACCTATAATTTGTGGTAAATGTCTATTTTTAATGCAGGCCTATCACATAAATGAAAGGATTGATTGATGAATTGAAGAACTTAAATTGCAAGGATAAAGAGATGGCCAAACTTAGAAAAGAGATGTCGGTGCAATCCAAACCGGAACACTGTTCGGGAAATGGGTCATATCTGGAGCTATATATCTCAGATTTAGGTCCAATTTATATGGATGGAAAGGTAAGACATAGGCCTACAACTTTCATATGGAGCCCAAGATCTAAAAAGGCCATTATCAAGTCCAAATTGTAGCAACAACAAAGAAGCCCGAATCTGTCTTCCAGCCCGAGCACTGTTCGGTATTTTGGCCATATCTGGAGTTCTAGAAGTCCAAATGAGCTGAATTTTTTACACAAGAAAGCTGAGCCAATTGCCTACAACTTTCATGTTTACAACGGGCTCCAATTTTGACGTTATCAATGACGGTTTGGGCAGACAAGAGAAGATAAGGATTGTCACCAAGTCAAAAGTTGGCCACCCACTTATCAATTAGTCATCAAATCAATAGTTCCCCATTTTGGCCTATAAAAGGAGGCATTTGCCATGCATTTAGGCATCTTGGTTTCCAGATCAAGATCATGCTCTTCCTTTCTCTCTTTGTATTTTTTATAATGTTTATGCTTTGCTTTCATTAATATTAAGTTTATGCCTTTCATTTCCTTTCCTTTACTTAGTTAACTTTTATGTTCTTATTTTGTTTATCTATTTTGCTTTCTTTCATTATGTCTAGCTAAGTTAGTTATGTCAAGGTGAAAAGGTTACACTAATGGTGTGAGAATAAGTATAATGTAAACTTAATATGGACTTTAATGTTTGATACTAACATGTTTTATATTTGTTATCTTGTTCACTCTTTAATACTTTGCTTGTTAAATGATTAATCTTGATTTATGTTGTATAACACTTGGTACAACAAATGCTTGGCACTTTCATAGCCCATACTGTATGGTATAACCGACACCTGAGCTATGAAAGGAACTTGATTTGTTGTTAACATAAGTTATAATCATGAATGCTTGATGAGATTTACAAGTATTAGCATTAATTGAATAAGATGACTAATGTAATCATGTTAACAATATATAATCTGATTGGAACCTCCTTTGTGTGTGGTTTCCAATTCAATGATAAGAGTTTATACTATACTTGTTTGATATACCATTAGTGGAACCTCTAACCTTGACATTTGTTATTATTATTGTTTAATCCTTATATTAATTTTCCATCTCCAAGTTCTCATCATCTTCTTCTTCTTCTTCTCTTTCTTTATTATTATTATTATTATTACTACTACTACTACTACTACTA
>NW_011502060.1:5867-7379 GCF_000495115.2 Populus euphratica | reverse complement strand
TTGTTTTTAATTTGTACAATTAACCTCCCTGTGGTTCGACCCCGGTCTTGCCGGGTTATTTATTACTTCGACACTCCTGCACTTGGGAGAAGACATCAACCTTTTCGTCGTGTCACCAGTTGATAATATTTGTAATCCTAAATTTAAAAGAATTTATTTAAAATGAAAAACATACAATATAATACTTAAAATTAATCCTACATATTTAATTAAATATTAACAACAAAATAACTAAAATTCAACAAAATAATAATAAAATATTTCAATAATAACTACACCTTAACAAAATAATTTCTAAGTGCTAATACTTGTGATCCTAAATTCATAAAAAAAAAGTTCTAAATTGAATAAAATAAACAAGAGTAATTAAATTTAATCCTATATATTTAATTAAAATTGAACAACAAATTTGAAAATAATAACTAAATTTCAACAAAATAATGAAAAATACTTTGTTCAATAACTAAAATTCAATAAAATAATGCAAAATACTTCATTCAATAACAACTAAAATTCAACACAACATTACTTCATAAAATTATAAAGAAAAAATAATTAAAAAAACAAAGAAAAAATAGAAAAAATAATGCAAAAAAAAATAATGAATAAGGAATGAAAAATTCTTACCTTAGTGATTTGCTTAATTACGGACTTGAACTAGGTGTGATGCAAAAACAAAATGAAAACACATTGTTCAAAAACCTTAACAAAAAAAAGAAGAAAACACTTCAAAAAATTAATCCACAAATACTTGTTGATTATTGATTAGTACTTAAAAATGCATTTTTATCAAGATTTTATATCATCATTTTGCACTTGAAGTATCAATAACTCCTTAACTAAAGAATGTTTTATAATAATATATCTAATAATATAAGATACCTTTAATTTATGGTAAATGTTCATTTTAAATGCAGGCTTATCACATAAATGAAAGGATTGATTGATGAATTTAAGAACTGAAATTGAAAGGATAAAGAGATGGCCAAACTTAGAAAAGAGATGTCGGTGCAATCCAAACTAGAACACTTTTTGGTAATTGGGTCATATCTGGAGCTATAGATCTCAGATTTAGGTCTACTTTATATGGATGGAAAGGTAAGACATAGGCCTACAAGTTTCATATGGAGCCCAAGATCTAAAAAGGCCATTTCCAAGTCCAAATTGTTGCAACAACAAAGAAGCCCGAATCTGTCCTCCAACCCGAGCACTATTCAGTATTTTGGCCATATCTGGAGTTCTAGAAGTTGAAATGAGCTGAATTTTTTACACAAGAAAGCCAAGACAATTAGGTACAACTTTCATGTTTTCAAATGGCTACAAGTTTGATGTTATCAATGATGTTTTGGGCAGACAAAAGAAGATAAGGATTGTCATCAAGTCAAGAGTTGGCCACCCACTCATCAATTAGTCGTCAAATCAATAGTTCCCAATTTTGGCCTATAAAAGGAGGCATTTGTCATGCGTTTAGGCATCTTGGTTTCCAGATCACGATCATGCTCTTGCTTTCTT
>NW_011502060.1:0-5831 GCF_000495115.2 Populus euphratica | reverse complement strand
ATTTTTTGTAATGTTTATGCTTTATGTTTATGCTTTGCTTTCATTAATATCAAGTTTATGCCTTTCATTTCCTTTCATTTACTTAGTTAACTTTTATCTTATTTATGTTCTTATTTTGTTTATTTATTTTTCTTTCTTTTATTATGTCTAGCTAAGTTTATTATGTCAAGGTGAAAAGGTTACACTAATGGTGTAAGAATAAGTATAGTGTAAACTCAATATGGACTTTAATGTTTGATACTAACATGTTTTATATTTGTTATCTTGTTCACTCTTTAATACTTTGCTTGTTAAATGACTAATCCTGATTTATGTTGCATAACACTTGGTACAATAAATGCTTGACACTTTCATAGTTCATGCTATATAGTATAACCGACACCTGAGCTATGAAAGGAACTTGATTTGTTGTTAACATAAGTTATAATCATGAATGCTTGACGAAATTTACAAGTACTAGCATTAATCAATTAAGATGACTAATGTAATCATGTTAACAATCTATAATCTGTTTGGAACCTCCTTTGTGTGTTTGGAACCTCCTTTGGGAACCTCCTTTGTGTGTGGTTTCCAATTGAATAATAAGAGTTTATACTATACTTGTTTGACATACCATTAGTGGATCCTCTAACCTTGACATTTGTTATTATCATTGTTTAATCCTTTCATTAATATTACATCTCAAAGTTCTCATCATCATCTTCTTCTCCTTCTTTTTCTTTATTATTATTGTTATTGTTATTATTATTAATACTACTACTTACTACTACTACTACTACTACTACTACTACTACTACTACTACTACTACTACTACTACTATTATTATTATTATTATTATTATTATTATTACTATTATTATTGTTGTTGTTATTATTATTATTGTTGTTGTATTATTGTTATTTATAATTTGTACAATTAACCTCTCTGTGGTTCGACCCCGGTCTTGCCGGGTTATTTATTACTTCGACACTCCTGCACTTGGGAGAAGACAACAACCTTTTAGTCGTGTCAATTATGTTGAGAGAAAGGAAGTTTGATTTCTAGCCTTGATGTTTTAAAAACAGAATAGAAGAGTAGAGCATAAAGAGTATAAGAGAAGAGCTAAGTTTCTAAGTCGAGAGAAAAAAAATGAAGGTCTATTGTGCCCATAGAGCTTTTATATTAGGTTTTACAGATGAAATTCTTGACAGACAATTAAATATTATTATTTTTAAATATTCCATCGATGATTTTGTTTGTAAAGTCAAATTAAAATTTTTGAGTTGCACTAAAAATTTCAAAAACCCTTCCAAATTTTTTAATTTTGTTTGTTATTCCATTAATAAAATAGTGAACAGTTAATATTTAGAAATGTGTACCTTAATCAGAAATGCACTAATTACCAACATGTTGGAATTCTGATTCTGTTGGTAATCTTATTAGAAAACCTATAAAAACATGTACCTCAATTAGTAAGAGCATTAATTGTCAATGCATTGGCAATCTCATTCTATTAGTGATTATGTTGGAAACATTAAAACCTTTAATTGACATCACCAACTTGGGAAGGGGAATAGTTCTTATCGTCTCTGGAATATACTGACAAACATAGCTCATCGGTTACCCATGTGGAATGAACACCATGAACAATGCCAAGAAGAAGAGGGATAATTCTCATCGCCTCTAGAATATATACTAATAGACACAACTTGTAACATCCTCAAATCCGGGATAAAACACTAAGCACGTATCTAATGGAAAACATGGGATTTTTTCATGTAAAAGTCTACAGAAATTTCCACAGAGTCTCTCCTATACCGGAGGTTTCAAGTTATCCATATTTAACTTGTTTACACTTCTAAAATCCAACATCTCATAACTCAATCACGACCCAATCATCCTAGATCTCAATCCTATAAACATCATCATCATCGTAACCACAATCTTTATAATATACAATGAACATTAAGTATCATTAATGAGAAATCAATGAAATAAACATGCTTGCATGGAATATGATTATATATGAATTTTAGAGTTAAGTTCATTTGATCAAGTTAAGATATTAGTTATACAAATTAATTTATATAAATAATTCAATATTATAAAATATAAGTATATACTCCCTAGAACAACATAACAAAAGTGAACAAAAGCTAGAATCCACTCTTATTATGCATGCAATGATCCTTAAACAAAACACATTATTAAAACATAAGTATCACAATAAGTATAGTAGCATAAATATCTAATAATTTAAATAGATACACATAAATTTTTATTTTATCCACTTCTCCCTTTTTGTTTCAATTGGAACTTCTTTTCATTTAACTACTAAAACTGTTTCATCATCCAATTTCAACTTCCATTCAATATTTTATAAAAATTAACCATCCCTATTTCCACTTAACATATTGCTGATACTAATTTCACCAGTATTATCATCACTCTATAGGCATAGAGGCATAATAATCTCCTTACCCGAGACCCTAACATATACTAAATGTATGCTAATCGATACTTGGTGATTGATTAGTACTTAAAAGTATATTTTTATCAAGGTTTTATATCATTATTCTGCACTTAAGATATTAATAACTCCTTAACTAAACATATTTTATAATAACAAGTCTGATACCATAAAATACCTTTAATTTATGGTAAATGTTCATCTTAAATGCAGACCTATCATATAAATGAAAATATTTATTGATGAATTTAAGTACTAAAATTAAAAGGACAAAAGGAGGGCCAAACATAGAAAACATATGCTAGTTCAACCCAAACTGAAACACTGTCTGATCATTGGGTCATAACTGGAGGTGTAGATCTTGGATTTAGGTCTACTCCATATGGATGGTGATTAGTACTTAAAAGTGCATTTTTATCAAGGTTTTATATCATCATTTTGCACTTGAAGTATCAATAACTCCTTAACTAAAACATGCTTTATAATAATATATCTAATAATATAAGATACCTTTAATTTTGGTAAATGTTCATTTCAAATGTAGGCCTATCACATAAATTAAAGGATTGATTGATGAATTTAAGAACTGAAATTGAAAGGATAAAGAGATGGCCAAACTTAGAAAAGAGATGTCGGTGCAATCCAAACCGGAACACTGTTTAGTAATTGGGTCATATATAGAGCTATAGATCTCAGATTTATGTCTACTTTATATGGATGGAAAGGTAAGACATAGGCCTACAAGTTTCATATGGAGCCCAACATCTAAAAATGCCATTTTCAAGTCCAAATTATTGCAACAACAAAGAAGCCCGAAGCTGTCCTCCAGCCCGAGCACTGTTCAGTATTTTGGCCATATCTGGAGGTGTAGAAGTCCAAATGAGCTGAATTGTTTACAAAAGAAAGCTGAGACAATTTCCTACAACTTTCATGTTTTTGAATGGCTCCAATTTTGACGTTATCAATGATGTTTTGGGCAGACAAGAAAAGATAAGGATTGTCATCAAGTCAAGAGTTGGCCACCCACTCATCAATTAGTCATCAAATCAATAGTTCCTAATTTTGGCCTATAAAAGGAGGCATTTGCCATGCATTTAGGCATCTTGGTTTCCAGATCAAGATCATGCTCTTGCTTTCTCTCTTTGTATTTTTTGTAATGTTTATGCTTTGCTTTCATTAATATCAAGTTTATGCCTTTCATTTCCTTTCATTTACTTAGTTAACTTTTATCTGACTTATGTTCTTATTTTGTTTATTTATTTTTCTTTATTTTATTATGTTTAGCTAAGTTTCTTATGTCAAGGTGAAAAGGTTACACTAATGGTGTAAGAATAAGTATAATGTAAACTTAATATGGACTTACATGTTTGATACTAACATGTTTTATATTTGTTATCTTGTTCACTCTTTAGTACTTTGCTTGTTAAATGACTAATCTTGATTTATGTTGTGTAACACTTGGTACAACAAATGCTTGGCACTTTCATAGCCCATACTGTATGGTATAACCGACACCTGAGTTATGAAAGGAACTTGATTTGTTGTTAACATAAGTTATAATCATGAATGCTTGATGAAATTTATAAGTATTAGCATTAGTTGAATAAGATGACTAATGTAATCATGTTAACAATTTATAATCTGATTGGAACCTCCTTTGTGTGTGGTTTCCAATTGAATAATAAGAGTTTATACTATACTTGTTTGACATACCATTAGTGGAACCTCTAACCTTGACATTTGTTATTATCATTGTTTAATCCTTACATTAATATTCTATCTCCAAGTTCTCATCATCTTCTTCTTCTTCTCTTTCTTTATTATTCTTAGTATTATTGTTATTATTGTTATTATTATTATTATTATTATTATTACTATTACTACTACTACTACTACTACTAATATTATTAGTATTATTATTGCTATTGTTATTATTGTTGTTATTGTTACTATTGTTGTTGTTTATAATTGTTGTTTATAATTTGTACAATTAACCTCCCTGTGGTTCGACCTCGGTCTTGCCGGGTTATTTATTACTTCAACACTCCTGCACTTGGGAGAAGACAACAATCTTTTAGTCGTGTCAAGTTTTTGGCGCCATTGCAAATGATTTATTCTGAGGAAGAAATCATAGATGAAAAATGCATCGAAAATATTGATGCGAATCTTTTGTCAAAAGTGACAACAAATTCAACATCTGACATCATACCAATCGATGATTACTTTTCTAATGAATCCTTACTTTCTCTTAGTCCAATGCCTTGGTATGATAAAAATATCAATTTTCTTGCTTTAGGAGATTTGCCAGCTGATTGGAGTACCCAAGACAAAGAAACATTTTTGAACGAAGTGAAGAACTTTTATTGGGATGACCCTAACTTATTTAAATATTGTCCTGATCAAATATTTCAAAGATTCATTCCTGACAATGAGGTAAATAGTGTCATTAAACTTTGTCATTCTGAAGCATGTGGGAGTTATTTTTCATCAAAAAAGACAGCTACACAAATATTTCAAAATGAATTTTATTGGCCCACCATGTTAAAGGACACGCATGCATTCTTCAAAACTTGTGAAAATTGTCAAAAAGTTGATACTGGTCAAAAAATTTGTTTTATAATTCTCAACTCTATTTATTCTCTAGAGAGCTAAGATCAAGATGGGGCAATCCATTTATTAAGAAACATGTGTATTCTTATATGGTCTTTGATATTGAGAATTCAATTAATGACAATGTTTTTAAGGAAAATGGACATAGTTTGAAAGCTTACTTTGATAATTTTCCTAGTGAAAATGAATCAACTAATTTGAATAATCTTGTAGATAAAGGTTGATTATTTTTTTTCTCATATTATTTTTATGTTTCTTTTTGAGTGATTTTTGCTTGTTTCTCTCACCTAGTCAAATGGCGGACAATAGTACTCCGTGACTTAAGTCGGTTCTTTCAGTTTCCCATAATAACTGATATTTGTGTATATATTTATGCAATTCTTTGAATCTTGACACGACTAAAAGGTTGATGTCTTCTCCCAAGTGCAGGAGTGTCGAAGTAATAAATAACCCGGCAAGACCGGGGTCGAACCACAGGGAGGTTAATTGTACAAATTATAAACAACAATTATAAAACAACAAAAACAAAAACAACAACAACAACAACAACAACAACAACAACAACAACAATAATAATAATAATAATAATAAATAACCCGGCAAGACCGGGGTCGAACCACAGGGAGGTTAATTGTACAAATTATAAACAACAATAATAACAATAACAACAATAACTATAAGAATAATAATAATAAATAACCCGGCAAGACCGGAGTCGAACCACAGGGAGGTTACTTGTACAAATTATAAGCAACAATTATAAACAACAAT
>NW_011502023.1:22611-27373 GCF_000495115.2 Populus euphratica | reverse complement strand
CCCAAATCTGGAGTTATAGAAGTCCAAATGACCTCTATTTTTTTCCTAAAAAGCTGAGACAATTTTCTACAACTTTTATGTTTTCAAGTGGTTCAAATGACTAATTATAGCTCATATTATATGGTACAACCGACACCTAAATTATGAAAGGAACTTGATTTATTGTTAACATAAGTTATAATCATGAATGCCTAATAACATTTACAAGTATTAACATTAATCGAATAAGATGACTAATGTAATCATGTTAACAATTTATAATCTGGTTGGAATCTCCTTTGTGTGTGGTTTCTAATTGAATAATAAGAGTTTATACTATAATTGTTGGACATACCATTAGTGGATAATCTAACCTAGACATTTGTTGTTATTATTTTTTAATCATTACATTAATCTTTCATCTCAAAGTTCTCATCAACTTTATCTTCTTCTTCTTCTTTTTCTTCTATTATTATTATTACTACTAGTGTTGCTGCTATTGCTACTACTACTACTACTGCTGTTGTTGCTACTACTACTATTATTATTACTAATACTACTATTATTAGTAGTATTATTAATATTATTATTGTTGTTTATAATTTATACAATTAACCTCTTTGTGGTTCAAACTCAGTCTTGCTAGGTTATTTATTACTTTGACACTCCTACACTTGGGAGAAGATATCAATCTTTTGGTTGTGTCATTTGGTACCTAACGTAGTCATTCTTAAGAAGTTTAGGGTGCTAGAATTCATCAAATAAATAGGAACTCAATGCCCTATAACTCATCTCAAGAGCAACAAAATGGCTAAGGTGGTCTATGACGAGAAACTATTGATTCACTTTTTTCAAAATAGTTTGAGTGATGTTGCTGTTAATTGATATATATGATTGGACAATACCAAGATAAAGAAGTGGAAGGACTTAGTTAATGCCTTCATTAGGTAATATTCAATATAGATGTGGACCGTGATAAGTCAAACTTGCAAGATATGGAAAAGGACAATAAGGATTCCATAAGAGAATACACTTATAGGTGGCATGAGATAATTGTATAGGGCAATCCGTTTTTGTTGGAAAAGGAGATGATCAATTTGTTTGTCAACACATTCAAAGCACCATACTTTGAATACCTTATAGAAAGCTCTTTACAATATTTTTCTAACTTGGTTCCTATAGTTGAGAGGATTGAACAAGCCATCAGTTTGGGGAGGATTGTTGACTCAACTAAAAAGAAATTTTTCACTAGAGAAAGGAAAGAAACTGAGGTTCATAATGTCAAAGGTAGTTACAAAAATGAGAGAAAGAACTACCGAAACAAATACACCTAGAGATCAATCATCCTGAAGACGACGTTGTAGTGTAATTAGACTAACAGTGGTCTAGGCATAACCTTAATTGACTATTGGAAATGTGCCCTTGTTGAAGAGTTCATTAGGAAAGAGATGATTAAAAGATTCCAGAAATTCCAATCAATGATTGCTAAATAAGTAGCCCTTTTACATGTTATCTTGTAGTATAAGGTCTTTGTTGTTGAGCCTTTTTTCTAAAAGTGTCAATGAAATGATGAGTTTGTTCTTTAAATGCATCTCTTTCGTTAAGTTACATCTAAACATCCTGAAAAGGGTTCTCTCTGAAGAACTCACAAATACACTTTTTAAAGCCTCACATGATCTCATAGGCGCAATTTATCTTTTTTATCAAAATCATTTTCCCTATTGGAATTTTAAAAATTTGAACTTGTATTTTAATTAGAAATAAATTTGATGTTTATTTAAAATGATATTTTTGATATTCTACTTGTAGAATGACAGATAGATCAAGCAACTCTTTCATTGTGGTGACTAAATTCTAAACCAAAATGCACAAATAAAAAATAAACTTTCACCCTCACACCATAGCCCTTGTGCCCTGTGCTTTAAATGTATGCATAATGATATGTAGTGGACTTGTTGTTTATAGACTCATAAAATGCATTTCTTTGTAAAATCTCAAATTATCACACTAGATGAGGTTAAATTTTATTGATCTTAAATGCTTGTGTTTAAAATAAGAAAATGTCATCTTTGTTTTTCCCTTAACATTATAAAAGAGTATATCCTTTGTCGTCCTTTTTTTAGCCTAAATAATGTTTCTTTCATGAAAAATCTCGATTAGGATCTCACCACACATAAGGGGTAAGTGAAAATTTCAATGAGAAAAGATGAAAAAGCCATAAGAAAGCTAAAAAGGCAAAGGAGCTCAAAAAACTCAAATGTTAAGGGGTATGCCCAAATCACAAGAAATAGTGATAACCATGATAAAATGAGTATACCCTAGCAAAGCAATGAAAATCAAATAAAAGAAGAGCATAAAAGAAAAGATGAATGACACAAAGAGTTGAACTGTCAATAATGATCCTCAGTTTTTGAAACCTTGGAATACTTTTTGAGCCTTATGAATCTTTTTCTCTCATAGCCAAAAACCACAGCCTCCATTATGGGCATGTAGAAGTCCTTTCTAATCAAGCAAGCAATTTAAACAATAAACAATGCTTTTAAAATACAAAGAATACCTTCTTATAGGAGTCATGACATCAAGAACAAACTAATTATTATTCATACTGATAAAATAAGTGTTGAAAAATAGATAATTTTTCTCAAACAAAACTTGAAGTCTTTTCTCGAGCCCTTCATTTTGAAACCCATAAAAACAGAAGGTCACCTCATTACATACTTTCACTAATGACAAATATTGCCAACAAAAGAGCAAATAATCTATTTTCCAAAAAAAAAAAATAAGCAAGGAGTTGCAAGATTTGAAAAGAAAATTATTTTAAATTCGCATCAAAACAATTTTTTTTTTTCAAAATGCAAGATCAAGATTTCAAGATTCGTTGTAGATTTATATTCCTTCACCAAACTAAAAATAAGAGAAATCAGAGAATGGTCACTTAATATCATCATTTGTCTAAGTTACTGACATAACACACTTAGGGGTAATAGCCAGTATAAGGGGGCAACATTGTGTTTAGAAGGAAAATCGATCCCTTTTAGGAAAAAAAAAGGGGGACATTTCTTATAACATGACAAGGCATTTTTGTTAACAAAAAACAGCTTGATCCTTTTAGCAAGTGACATCGAATGTTATTAGTAGTGAGATAGGGGTAATGAATGATCCTCTTAAATTATATGATAAGAAGAAAATCACTAGCAAGCAAGTGGGTCCCGATTGGCACCATGAAGGCTGAGTTGTGTAAACAAATATGGAAAAAGACTTATATGGGCCAACTCGAGTGGGCTAGAAGCCAAAAGACAAAGATGACCCAAATCAGAGGTAACAGGTCCTCATCAATCAGGCAATAAGAAGATTAAAAAGAAATAAGGGTCTATATTTCAAATTAGGTAAAGATATATGCATATTGTTTAAATTTTGAGACATTGGACAATGAGTTTTACAAATTTCACAATAGAAATTTCTGATGGGATCCATCAAGTGGAAGGCCACCTTAAAATTGTCAAGATTGAAATTGCATTTGAAAATCTTTGACTTTTGAAAAATTTTCAACCTGGGTAGGCTACCCATAAGAATTAGGCCACCTACAAAATCCTTATGTTTTTTCCACCTTTCATTTTCCATCCTTAAGGTAGTGTGTTTCCTAACCCTACCTCTTTTTCGAATGCACCTTTGAGCCCTCATCTCCTTTTTAAGAACGCCTTTGAGCCATCGACAATCTTAAATAGTGTGTTTTCTAACCCTACCTCATTTTAAGTGTGCATTCAAGCCCTCACCTCCCTTTCAAGAGCACTTTTGAGCCGTCGACAATCCTAGGTTGTGTTTTTCTTAACCTTACATCTTTTTAAGTGTGCATATGAGCCCTTATCTCCTTTCAAGTGCTCCTTTTACCTTACCTTTTCTCGAGTACGCCTTCAAACCCTCGATCATCCAAGGTAATGCATTACTTAACCTTACCTCTTTTAGAAAGCGCCTTTTAGCCCTCACCTCCCATTTAAGTGCGTATTCGAGCCTTGACCTCCTTTTCAAGTGCACATCCGAGTCCTCACCTTTTTTCGAGTTCGCCCTCAAGCCTTTATCTTCATTTCGAATACTCCTTTAAGCCCCCATCTTAGGGATAATGCATCTTTAAGCCTATTATGTATCCCTATGAAACTTTATTTTTCTTTGGTAAGTTATTCATTACAATGAGACCTTTCTTTTTTCTACTTAGGTAGGTCACCTATTATATTGAGACCCTTCTTTTTTTTACTTAGATAGGTCACCCATTACAATGAGACATTTTCTTCATTTTTGTATTTGGGCAAGTCATCCATTATAATGAGACCCTTTTTTCTAATATTTTTTTCACCGAATAAGTTACCCATTACAATGAGACCCCTCCTTTTTCTACTTGAGTAGGTCACCCATTACAATGAGACATTTTCTTCATTTTTTTACTTGGATAGGTCACCCATTATAGTGAGACCCTTTTTTTATTTTTTTCATCGGGTACGTCACCCATTACACTAAGATCCTTTCTTTTTCTACTTGGGTAGGTCACCCATTATAATGAGACCCTTTTTTTTCTACTGGGGTAGGTCACTGACACAACCAAAAGATTAATGTCTTCTTCCAAGTGTAGGAGTGTCAAAATAACAAATAACCTAGCAAGACCGGGGTTGAACAATAAGGAGGTTAATTATATAAATTATAGATAACAATAATACAATAACAATAATAACAACAATAATAGTAACAATAATAATAATAATAATAATAATAATAATAATAATAATAATAATAA
>NW_011502023.1:16936-22180 GCF_000495115.2 Populus euphratica | reverse complement strand
TTATACAATATAAATCTAGATTAGTCATTTAACAAACAAAGTATTAAAGAGTAAATAAGATAAGAAATATAAAACATCTTAGTATCAAATGTTAAAATCCCTCTTGAGTTTACATTATACTTATTCTTATACTATTAGTGTAACCTTTTCACCTTGACATAATAAACTTAGCTAAACATAATGAAAGAAAGAAAAATAAATAAACAAAATAAGAATATAAATAAGATAAAAGTTAACTAAGTAAAGGAAAGGAAATGAAAGACATAAATAAGATATTAATAAAAATAAAACTTAAAAATAACAAAAAATACAAAGAGAGAAAGCAAAAGCATAATCTTGATCTAGAGACCAAGATACCTAAATGATGGCAAATGCCTCCTTTTATAGGCCATAATTAGAAACTATTGATGTAATGAATAATTAATGAGTGGGTGGCCAACTCTTGACTTGGTGACAATCCTTATCTTCTCTTGTTTGCCCAAAACTTTATTGATAACGTCGAAATTGAAATCACTTGAAATATAAAAGTTGTAGGAAATTGTCTTATCTTTCCAAGAAAAAAATAGAGATCATTTGGACTTTTAAAACTCTAGATATGGGCCAAACACTGAATAGTGCATAGGTTATAGGGCTTTTTAGATCTTGGGCTCCATATGAAAGTTGTAGGCCTATGTCTTACCTTTCCATCCATATAAATTGGACCTAAATCTGAGATATATAGCTCTAGATATGACCCAATTACCGAACAGTGTTCCGGTTTGGATTGCACCGACATCTCTTTTCTAAGTTTGGCCATCTCTTTATCCTTGCAATTTAAGTTCTTCAAGTCATCAATCAATCCTTTCATTTATGTGATAGGCCTCCATTGAAAATAGACATTTACCACAAATTATAGGTATTTTATATTATTAGATACATTATTATAAAACATATTTTAGTTAAGGAGTTATTGATATTTCAAGTGCAAAATGATGATATAAAACCTTGATAAAAATATACTTTTAATTACTAATCATACCCCCCAACTAGTGTATTACTAGTTCCTAGTAATCAAAGCGTAAAATAGAAAAACAATTTGTATATTCCACAAAGCAAGGTATTCATCATTTAACTTCCATTAATCTATCCAGATAAACAAACTCTCATTAAATTTATATATCTGCTCAATACCTCTTAACAAGATATTAATAAACCTTTCTTTTGTGCTCAATGTATCAACACATAATTATGGGGCTTTTCTTGGAAGAAAACAAAATTTTTGTTCTAATGTTTAAGGTTAACTTCCTTGGGTTGGGATTTTTTTTTTTAACTCTATATATATATACTTTAAAAACATCATGCATCTTTAACCCATGTAACGAGCTTTCAGCTAATGACTCCCAGACCAGTTGGTCTTAGGGCATTAGGTGTTGAGAAACCCCTGCGAGTTTAGTAACTCGAGTTGCTGATATTCATATGTAGTTAGCGCAATGTTTGATTTCCTTAAGCTTTTCTTCTCAACCAATCTAACAAGCGTTGGGCCAATAGCTCTCAAGTTAGTTGACTTTAGGGTATTAGGTGCTAAAATACCCCTTCGGGCTTAATTGTTTAGGTTAGGGAGGCTTCGAAACCAAACTTATCTATATTTTTATTATCATTATTTTTTTCTCTTTTTTTGGTTATTTTTCAAATTATATATTATTGATTAGTCCTTAAAAGTGCATTTTTATCAAGGTTTTATATCATCATTTTGCATATGATGTATCAATAACTCCTTAACTAAAACATGTTTTATAATAGCATATCTAATAATATAAGATACCTTTAATTTATGGTAAATGTTTATTTTAAATGCAGGCCTATCACATAAATAAAAGGATTGATTGATGATTTTAAGAACTGAGATTGACAGGACAAAGAGATATCCAAACTTATAAAAGAGATGTTAGTGCAGTCCAAACCGGAACATAGACCTAAGCTATGAAAGGAACTTGAAAGTGTCAAACATTTGTTGTACCAAGTGTTATACAACATAAATCAATATCAGTCATTTAACAAGAAAAGTATTAAAGAGTGAACAAGATAACAAATACAAAACATGTTAGTATCAAACATTAAAGTCTATATTAAGTTTACACTATACTTATTCTTGTACTATTAGTGTAACCTTTTCACCTTGATATAATAAAGTTAACCAAACATAATGAAAGAAAAAAAATAAATATACAAAATAAGAAGATCTACAGCTCCAGATATGATCCAATTACCAAACAGTGTTCCGGTTTGGACTACACCAGCATCTCTTTTCTAAGTTTGGACATCTCGTTGTTCTGTCAATCTCACTTCTTAAATTCATTGATCAATCCTTTCATTTATGTGATAGACCTGCATTTAAAATAAAGTCGCAAGTAGTTCCGGAAGCCAACATATGGATCAAGTCAAATCAGTCACTACTCTGCGCAGTGGTAAGGTTATTGAAAAACCCTCTCTTGAACCTTATGAGAAAGATGATGAGTCAATCTCTAAGGGTAAGGAAAGAGTTGAATCTAAACATTACAAAGAAATGACTGATTCCCCGCCAGTACTTCCATTTCCTCAAGCCATGACCAAACAAAGGAAAGTCAATCACAACTCTGAAATCTTTGAAACTTTCAAACAGATAAGAATCAATATACCTTTTCTGGATGCTATTAAACAGGTTCCTTCCTATGCTAAATTTTTGAAAGATCTATGCACTGTCAAGTAAGTGACATTCTTCAAAACAATAATGCTTTGAAATATAAAGACCCTGGTTGTCCTACAATTTCTTGCTTTATTAGAGAACATAAAATTGAAAGAGCCTTACTTGATCTTACTTCCATATTCAGTTTTTCAGAGTCTCAATCTAGCTGAGTTAAACCAACTTATGTAATTCTTTTACTTGCCAATAGATCTGTAAAAGTGCCTAGAGGAATAGTTAAAGATGTGTTAGTACAAGTTGATAAATTCATTTATCCTGTGGATTTTGTTATCTTGGACACAAAACCTATTAAAGCATGTAATTCATTTCCTGTTATTTTAGGATGTCCATTCTTGCAACTTTTAACGCATTGATTAATTGTAGAAATAGATTAATGAAACTATCATTTAGAAACATGCCATTGGAGATGAATATTTTCAATATTTGCAAGCAACCTAGAGATGATAATGAATTACAAGAAGTAGATCATATTGAAAAATTAGTTTATGATCAACTTGAATCTACTTTAAGTAAAAATAAGTTGAATGAATCTGAAGATTTGCAAATGATTTACTCTTATGAAGAAATCACGGGTGAAAAACACCCAAAAAATATTGATGAGGATCTTTTGTCAAAAGTGACAACAGATTTAACATTCAACATCACACCAATCAATGATTACTTTCTTGATGAATCCTTACTTTCTCTTAGTCCAATACCTTGGTATGATAAAAATAATAATTTTTTTACTTTAGGAGATTTGTCAACTTATTGGAGTACCTAAGATAAAAGAAATTTTTTGAGTGACGTGCAAAACTTTTATTGGGATGATCCTTACTTATTCAAATATTGTCATAATCAAATATTTCAAAGATGGATTCGTGACAATAAGGTAAGTAGTGTCATTAAATTTTGTCATTCTGAGGCATGTGAGGGTCATTTCTTATCAAGAAAGACAACTGTAAAAATCTTATAAAGTGGATTTTTTTGGCCCACCATGTTCAAAGACTCATATGCATTCTACAAAGCTTATGAAAATTGTTAAAAGTCAGGATTCATTTTAAAACATAAGGAATCTTTAGATAATCTTTTATTGACTTTTGAGATATATGTTGGTGACCGTGAAGATAAAATACAATTCATTAAGGATGGCCTGAGTAAGGAGTCTTTAGATAATCTTCTATTGACTCTTGAGACGCATCCTAGTGGAGATGTGCATCGTGCAATTCATGATTTATGGCCACTATTTCATAAAGAACATGATCGACTTAGTCTTGGGAATCTGACTAAAAAAGACCCTGTTTGCTAGTTTTTAAGAAAACTAGATGGAAAGCCTATCCCCGACTCATAAAGTGCGTTTAAGATATTCTTGAACGTAAAACAAAGGAAAGATATGAGCCACAATCACAACTACCTATACATACACATGCTTTTTCAAAAACAAAAAAATAAATAGAGAGAGAGAAAGAAGAGAGAGTGTGTGTGAGACTCCAGCTGGCCTACATATAGGTGTTATGATTGCCTTTCTAATTCCTCATCTATAAAACCCTTTTTTCCTTCCTTTCATTTCTACTCAACCCATACATTCAACAAATACAGAAGTGTGTAGAAATGGCAAGTTCCTCAGGTCATCACATAAGAAATATTTGTGTCTTCGGTGGATCTAATCCTAGGAAAGAAAAAGAAGTTTTTAGAATCAGCAAATCATCTTGGTCAGGTGCTAGTTGAGAGAAAGATTCATTTAGTATATGGGGGAGGGAATTTTAGGTTAACGGGAGTTGTGTCAATAAGGGTTAATGGGAGGTGTGTCAATAGCTGCATTTTTAGGAGGTAGTCAAGTTTTGGGGGTCGTCCCTAAAGCTTTAGCACAAGGGAAAATCATTGGAAAAATAATTGGAAAGGAACTACAGGTCTCCACAATATCTACTCGAATGAATGCAATGTTTAACTATGATGATGCCTTCATTGCCTTACTAGGCAGTCTAGGCATATTGAAAGAGATCTTTCGTACTTCCTCTTGGGCCCAAGTGTACATTCACCGTAAACTCATAGGTTTGTTAAATGTTAATGGTTATTATGATAAGTTATTGTCTTTTCTTGATCATGGTGTCAAACAAGAATTTCTAACATTTTCTACATGACAAATCATAATCTCTGCTGCTATTGTTGAAGAATTGATTGACCAATTACAATCTTTCATTCCTGTAATTAATCCTTCCATGAGTCATATAACAAAAGCCATTAAAAGCTTAGATTATATTTGAGTCTTTATTTGTAAATTTTTTGTGTCCTTTTATTTTATTATTATGTTTTGTTATTTCTTATTTTTGTTTAAGTGTGTTTCAGGTTTGTCAGTGTTCGTTATTTCAGGTGATATCTTCTATACTCTATCTTTCTAACTTAGAACATTGAGGACAATGTCTCGTTTTGGTTGGAGGAAGAAAGTAGTAGCTAAAAAAATTAACTAAGTGTGTTTTCTATTTCATAAAACATGTACAAAATTGTTATTACTATGATGGTAGAGTAAAGGAGATTTTTTTATAACT
>NW_011502023.1:16224-16771 GCF_000495115.2 Populus euphratica | reverse complement strand
TTGCACATTGGATTATTATATTATTTATGTTCTTTTGTTGAAGGTAACAACTAAGGGAAAGAAATAATATATAATATTGTGAGTTGCACATTGGATTATTACATTATTTATGTTCTTTTATTAAAGGTAACAACTAAGGAAAAGGGATAGTATATACTTTAAAAAGCAAACAAAAAAAAAGATAGAAAAAAAATGATGATAATAAAAATGTAGATAAATTTGATTTCGTAGCCTATTTAACCTCAGTAATTAAGCCCGAAGAGGTGTTTTAACACTTAATACCTTAAAGTCAACTGACTTGGGAGCTATTGGCCCAACGCTTGTTACATGGGTTGAGGAGAAAAGCTTAAAGGAATCAAACATTGCACTATCTACATATCAGTATCTGCAACCCGAGTTACTAAGCTCGTAATAGGGGTGTCTCAACACCTAATGCCCTAAGACCAATTAACTTGGGAGTCATTGACTGAAAGCTCGTTACATGAGTTAAAGATGCATGATTTTTTAAGTTATATGTATTTATATTTTTAAAAAAAAAGAAAAAAAA
>NW_011502023.1:15165-15938 GCF_000495115.2 Populus euphratica | reverse complement strand
AAATTATTTTTCTATTTTAATGCTTTGATTACTAGGGACTAGTAATAAGCTAGTTGGGGGGTGTGATTAGTACTTAAAAAGTGCATTTTTATCAAGCTTTTATGTCATCATTTAGCACTTGACGTATCAATAACTCCTTATTTAAATTATAATAATATATCTAATAATATAAGATACCTTTAATTTGTGGTAAATGTTCATTTTAAATGAAGGCCTATCACATAAATGAAAGGATTGATTGATAAATTTAATAATTGAAATTGAAAGGACAAAGAGATGGCCAAACTTAGAAAATAAATGTCGGTGTAGTCCAAATCATAACACTGTTTGATAATTGGGTCATATCTGGAGTTGTATTTCTCATATTTAGGTCTGTTTTATATGGATAGAAAGATAAGATAGAGGCCGACAACTTTCATATGGAGCCCAAGATTTAAAAAGGTCATTTTCAAATCCAAATTGGATCAACAACAAAGAAGTCTGAATCTGTCCTCCAGCCCGAGTATTGTTCAGTGTTTGGCCCATATTTGGAGTTTTAGAAGTCCAAATAATCTAAATGTTTTACACAAGAAAGCTCAGTCAATTTTCTATTTTCATGTTTTCAAGTGGTTTCAATTTTAATGTTATCAATGATGTTTTGGGCAGACAAAAGAAGATAAGAATCATCATCGAGTCAAGAATTGGTCACCCACTCATTAATTAGTTATCAAATCAAAAGTTTTCATTTTTGGCCAATAAAAGAAGGCATTTGCCATGTATTTAGGCATCTTGGT
>NW_011502023.1:8799-14839 GCF_000495115.2 Populus euphratica | reverse complement strand
CCTGCATTAAAAATAGACATTTACCACAAATTAAAGGTATCTTATATTATTAGATATGTTATTATAAAACATGTTTTAGTTAAGAACTTATTGATACTTCAGGTACAAAATGATAATATAAAACCTTAATAAAAAATCACTTTTAAGTACTAATCACACCCCCCAACCAGCTTATTACTAGTCCCTAGTAATTTAAGTACTAATCACACCCCCTCTTATTACTAGTCCCTAGTAATCAAAGCGTGAAAATAGAAAAATAATTTGCAAATTCTACAAAGTAAGGTATTTATTATTCTACTTCCATTAATCTATCCAAATAAAAAAAACTCATTAAATTTATATCTGCTCAATACCCCTTAAACAAGATATTAATAAACATTTCTTTTATGGTCAATACATCAACACATAGTTATGGACTTTACTTAAAAGAAAACAAAAAAAAATTCTAATGTTTAAGGTTAATTTCCTTGTGTTATGATTTTTTTCTTCATTTTCTTCATTTTTTATTTTTTTAAATATATATACATGTAACTTAAAACACAATGTATCTTTAACCCATGTAACGAGCTTTCGGGTAATGATTCCCATACTAGTTGGTTTTAAGGCATTAGGTGTTGAGACTTCCTTATGAGCTTAGTAACTCGAATTACAGATACTGATATGTAAATAGTGCAATGTTTGATTCCCTTAAGCTTTTCTTCTCAACCCATGCAACAAGTGTTAGGCCAATACTTTCCAAGTCAGTTGACTTTACGGTATTACATGTTAAAACACCCCTTTAGGCTTAATTGCTTAGGTTAAGAAGGTTACAAAACCAAACTTATCTATAATTTTATTATCATTATTTTTTTAGCTTTTTATTTTATTTTTTTGGCAAATTATATACCATCCATTTCCCTTAGTTGTTATCTTTAACAAAAAACATAAATAATGTAATAATCCAATGTGCAACCCACAATTATATGTTAAAGTGTGTGTGAAAATTAAGGTTTAAGAATACATGTTAAATAAGTGTATTAGTAGAATTAAACGATAACAATGCAAGAGTTTGTAAATCTAAATGTTTTAAAAAGTATTTTGATAGACCTTGTTATGAATATTGCAAATAACCATTGAAAAATATTAATTAAGGTTACTAAGATGCGTCTCAAGAGTCACTTTAACAAAAGAACTCCTTTACTCTGCCATCCTAGTAACAACAATTATGCACATGCTTTATGAAATGAAAAACAATTATTATTATTTTTTTTTTATCACCTACTACCCTTTCCCCCCAACCAAAACGAGACATTGTCCTCAATGTTCTAAGGTAGAAAGATAGAGTATAGAAGATATCACCTGAAGTAACGAACACTGACAAAACCTGAAACACACTGAAACAAAAATAAGAAATAACAAAACACAATAATAAAACCAAAAGACACAAGTTTTTACAAACAAAAAAAATTCAAATCGCAGTTGTGAATGTGGCTCACATCTTCCCTTGGTTTTACGTCCAAGAACGGCTTAAACGCCCTCTATGGGTCGAGGATAGGCTTCCTATCTAGTTTTCTTAAAAAAATAGGCAAACAAAGTCTTTTTTAGTCAAATTCCCAAGACCATGTCGAGTATGCTCTTTATAAAAATGAGTTCATAAGTCATGAATTACACGATGCATATATCCACTATGATGAGACTTAAGAGTCAATAGAAGATTATCTAAAGACTCTCTATGTTTTGAAATAAATTCCACCTTTTGATAATTTTCACAGGTTTTGCAGAATGCATGTGAATCCTTGATGAGAAATGACTCCCACATGCCATAGAGTGACAAAATTTAATAACATTACTTATCTCATTGTCAGAAATGCAACTTTGAAATATTTGATCAGAACAATAGTTGAATAAGTAAGGGTCATCCTAATAAAAGTTTTGCGCGTCGCTCAAAAACTTTTTTTTTTTGTTATCCAAATGAGTTGGAAAAAATCTTAAAGTAAGAAAATTGATATTTTTAGCAAACCAAAGCATTGAACTAAGAGAAAGTAAAGATTCAACAAGAAAGTAATCATCGATTGGTGTGCTATCGGATATTGAATTTATTGCCAATTTTGACAAATGATCCGCGATAACATTTTTTATGTCTTTTTCATCCTTGATTTCTTCCTATTTGATAGTTTCAAAGATTTCACAATCATGATTAACTTCCCTTTATTTGGTTATGACATAAGAAAATGAAAGTACTGGTGGGAAACAGTCTTTTCCTTGTAATATTCAGATCCAACCCCTTCCTTACACTTAGAGATTGACTTATCATCTTTCTCACATGGTTCAAGAATGGGTTTTTCAATAACCTTACTATTGCGAAGAGTGATGACTAATTTGACTTGATCCATATATTGACTTTCAAAACTACTTGCATTTGCATTGTATTTGCCCCTTGGGGTTTTGTTGTGGTTGAGATGGAAACTTACCTTTCTCTTGAAAACTGAGAGTAGATATGAATTTTATAAGAGTATCTTTAAAATTTGTGATGTTTTGAGCAAGTTGAGTGTTGATTTTTTCTTGCTTTTTAATGAATGCATACAAAGTTTCCTCAAAATTTCTTCTCGAAGGTGGAGCATAAAGAGGTACATATCCATGAGAATTTTAGAAATTATGGTGTGTTTGAAATGATGGTTGTAAAGTTTATGCATTATTATTATCACTCTTGCAACTGAAATTTGAGTGATTTCTCCAACCAAAGTTGTATGTTTATGAGTATGGGTTATGATTGGGCCTTTGAAAACTATTTAAAGCATATACTTGTTCATAGAGACATTCCTTAAAAGAAGGCAACGTTGGACAGTTATTGGTTGAGTGCTTATTTATTTCACAGATTTGACACACAATGTCTTGAACAGATTTTAATTGACCACTCTTTTTTAATTCTAGCACCTCGACTTTTCTAGCTAAAGATGCAAACTTGGCTTGAAGGTCATGATATTCCCTAACGTTGTACATACTTTCATTAGATGTATGAAGTTGAGTTTTATTCGGTTTCTTGTAAGTACCTATGGTGTTCTAATTGTGAGCATTTTCAGCTAACAAATCTAAATACTTCATTACTTTATCAGGGTCTTTATTTTAAAAGGTTCTATTGCATATCAATTCAACCATTTGTCTATCTTTAGGTGTTAATCCTTCATAAAAATATGAAACTAATTTTCATGTTTCAAAATCATGATGAGAGCAAGTATTAAACAAGTCTTAATAGCTATCCCAATATTGGTAAAATGTTTATCCTAGTTTTTGAGTAAAAGTGGTGATTTGTCTTTTAAAAGAGTTTGTTCTGTGAGATGGAAAAAACTTATTTAAAAATTATTGTTGTAGTTCATCCAAAGCACGAATGGATCCTAGTCTCAAATTTTATAGCCATATTTTAGTTTTATCTTATAATAGAAAAGAAAAAAGCTTTAATCAGATGGTGTTTATGCTATAATTTGAGTTATTATAGATGTTACAAACCTCCTTAAATTCTCTTAAATGTAAGTATGGATTTTCTAAATCTAAGCCATAAAAAAAGGTAAAAGTTAAATAATATCTGGCTTAAAATTGAAATGAGATGTATCATGAGGAAAAACTATGCATGATGGTGCATATGTTCTTATGGGATTCATGTGGTCTCTAAGTGTTTTAACACGGTTATTCTTATTAGTCTCATTATGAAGTAACTGGTTATCTTCTTCAGCTATATTTTTTAAAAATGATAAGGATGCCCTACAAAGTCTACCACTTAATGTATGTGACCACACTCTCATACACATGTAGGAATATAATAAAAGAAAGAGAAAAACAAAAAAAAAAGAAACAAAATAAGAGAAACAAAGTTATATCCAAGAAAAGTGAAAAGAAAAAAAAAATATTATAATTTATACAAGAACTTACCTCCCTGACAACGACTCCAAAAACTTGACACGACCAAAAGATTGATGTCTTTTCCCAAATGTAGGAGTATCGAAGTCATAAATAATTTAGCAAGACTAGGGTCGAATCACAAAAAAGTTAATTGTATAAATTATTATAGTTACTATAGTAGTAATAGTATTATTGTTATCTATAATTTAGACAATTAATCTCTTTGTGGTTCGATCTTGGTCTTGCCGGGTTATTTATTACTTCGACACTCCTGCACTTGGAAGAAGACAAATCTTTTGGTTGTGTCACTTGTTACTGTTTTATCCATGACTGTGATTTTTAAATGGGTTATGTATATTAGTGTGCAAGCTCTTTTGTTTTTCCCATTTTCAGGAGGAATCATGAGCTTTGAAGTTTCTCATTCCCCCCCCCCTCTTGCTTGTTCGATTGTTTTTTTTTCCTTCCTTTTTTTGGCATACGAGTGTGGTAGCTCCGAAGATTAGGAAAGTAGTAAAGATGTGTAAGTCCTGGTTCCTATTATAATTTCCATTTCAAAACTTTGTTTTTTTTATGCATACATACTTATGCCTTATTTTAGAGAATGATAGGTCAGGCTCCAGGCTTCGAGTTTAAATCGGTGTCGAATCTTGTTTATTTGAGATGAACTATTTTAGGTTGTTTTATGAATTTTTGAATAGATGGTTATGTTTTGTTTTGTTAATTGTGATGTTTGTGTTTAATTGTATTGTTCATGTTTTGATAAAAAAATAAAAATGTTTTCTTGTGTGTTCCATATAGTCCATACCTTAAAAATATTTTGAACATTCCTTTTTTCAAAAAAACAATTTTCAATATTTTAAAAATATATTTTAGCATTGATTTCTTAAATATAGAAATTATTTCTTGGCATTTTGGATTTTACAACATGTTTGTAAATTCCAAAGGGTATTAGCCAATATTTCAAAAAAAATACAAAAATCTTAATTTTAGGGAATTCAACTTTATTCACTATTAATATTTGGATAAAGAAATTCTAAAGGGATTAATATCTAAAATATTATTGGGAAGAATTCACTGTTAATATATAGATAAAGAAACCCTAAATGATCCATATCCAAAATAATTTTTCTATAAATAATAAGTCATTATCCCTTAATAATATAAGGGCAAAGAAACCTATGAAAAGTAAATGTTCAAAATATTGTTGAGAGTAATACAATTGTTTATTTTTAACATAAGGGTAGATTTATGTTAAAAAATGCTATTTAGAATAATTTAATTACTCATCCTTGAAAGAAGTCTCAATTATAATTGATGACATTTCAATTTTTGACTCCACAATTTACAAGCCGTGAAAATATAAAATACTAAGGCAAAAATAGATTTTTAAAACGCTATGAATTTTCTTAGATTTCTAATTTAGTTTGCTTTTTCTCTTCTCTTTCTCCTTGTGATCTACATGTCGAGAATGCTTGAAATATTAAGGGAAAAGTTAGTGTTTAAGCATGTTGAAATCCCTTTGGATTCTATTTTAGTTGTCTCATAATCCAAAAGTTGCAAATTTAGTCTGAATCAAACAAAGATTTCAAAAATTCTACATTAGTTCTCCTTGGTACTTTGTAGACATATTTAAGGTATGATCCACATTGGCCAATTGTTCTTTCTCTTTAGACTTTGAGCCCAAGTTTGTTCATCTTAGCAAACTTATCCTAAGAAAATTGATGGAATTAGAGAACATCAACACCATAACAATTATGATACAAATCAAACACCAAGTAGTTTACCTTAGGTAGGACATACTAGAGGTGTTAAAACTTTTTCTTTATGCAACCAATCCCTTATCTTAAAATCTGTAAAGATATTAGTGATCACAATACTAGGTGGTGACTCTTTTTTTTACAAAACAAAAACCTCGACATGATCTTCCACCTCGAGAAGGGTCGTCGCAACCTCGAGAGGGTATGACAACCACAATAGGAGAAACACCTATGAAACAAGCAATAGCAACTCTAACGGCTCAACTCTCCATGATTGTTGACATGATGAAAAGATTGATATCTTCTCCCAAGTGCAGGAGTGTCGAAATAATAAATAACCCGGCAAGACCGGAGTCGAACTACAGGGAGGTTAATTGTACAAATTATAAACAACAACAACAACAACAACA
>NW_011502023.1:1489-1756 GCF_000495115.2 Populus euphratica | reverse complement strand
GGAGCCAGTTGCAAACATGAAAGTTGTAGGCAATTGTCTCAGCTTTCTTGTGTAAACAATTCAGCTCATTTCGACTTCTAGAACTCTAAATATGGTGAAAATACTGAACAGTGCTCGGGTTGGAGAATAGATTTGGGCTTCTTTATTGTTGCAGTAATTTGGACTTGAAAATGGTCTTTTTAGATATTGGGCTCTATATGAAAGTTGTAGGCCTATGTCTTACCTTTCCATCCATATAAAGTTGAAAATGATCTGAGATATATAGCT
>NW_011502023.1:0-1374 GCF_000495115.2 Populus euphratica | reverse complement strand
TATATTATTAGATATATTATTATAAAACATGCTTTAGTTAAGGGGTTATTGATACTTCAAGTGCAAAATGATGATATAAAACCTTGATAAAAATATACTTTTAAGTATCAATCAAATAGCAATAATACTAATACTAATAGTAGTACTAGTAATAGTAGTAGTAATAGTATAAAAGAAGAAGAAGAAGAAGAAAAAGAAGTTCATGAGAACTTTGAGATGAAAGATTAATGTGAGGATCAAATAATGATAACAACAAATGTAAGGTTAGAAGATCCACTAATAGTATTCCAAACAAGTATAGTATAAAATCTTATTATTCAAATGGAAATCACACACAAAGAAGGTTTCAATCAGATTGTAAATTTCAACATGAGTACATTACTTATCTTATTTGAATAATGCTTAATACTTGTAAATATTGTTAGGCATTCATGATTATAACTTATGTTAACAACAAATCAAGTTTCATTTGTAGCACAAGAGTTAGTTATACCATACAATTTATGCTATGAAAGTGTCAAGTATTTGATGTACTACGTGTTATACAATATAAATCTAGATTAGTCATTTAACAAATAAAGTATTAAAGAGTGAACAAGATAACAAATACAAAACATATTAGTATCAAACATTAAAGTCCATGTTAAGTTTATACTATACTTATTCTTACACTATTAGTGTAACCTTTTCACCTTGACATAATAAACTTAACTAATTATAGTGAAGAAAAGAAACGTAAATAAACAAGATAAGAACATAAATAAAATAAAAGTTAACTAAGAAGAGAAACTAAAAGGCATAAACAAGATATTAAAGAAAACAAAACTTAAGCATTACAAAATAAAAAGACAGAAAGCAAGAGCATGATCTTGATCTAGAAACCAAGATGCCTAAATACATGACAAATGCTTCCTTTTATAAGACAAAATTAAGAACTATTTATTTGATAACTAATTAATGAGTGAGTGACCAACTCTTGACTAGGTCACAATCCTTATCTTCTCTTATCTAAATAAAACATTATTGTTAACATCATAATTTGAACTAGACCAACACATTAAATTCTAGAAAATTGTCTCAGCTTTCCAGGAAAAAAAATCGAGTCATTTGAACTTCTAGAACTCAAGATATTGGTTGAACAATAAACAGTGTCTAGGTTGTAGAACAAATTCATACTTCTTCATTGTTGCTATAATTTAGACTTGAAAACAACATTCTTAAAACCAAACCTCCAAATAAAAATTGTAGGCCTATGTCTTACTTTTCATCCATATAATGTAGACCTAAATCCGAGATCTACAGCTCCAAATATGACATAATTATGTAGTAGTAATGTCATTGATAACGTTAAAATTAGAGTCACTCAAAAACATG
>NW_011502029.1:25024-27252 GCF_000495115.2 Populus euphratica | reverse complement strand
TAATAATAATAATAATAATAATATGGTTCGTATGTCGAGGCTAAGGAATTCTTCAAAAAAGTGGTCCACCTCAAGAAGAAAAATATCATATAATATAGTTTCTGATTATTATGATTCAAACTATTAGATGCCAACCAGCCAGTGGGACATTCATTGCAATCTTGTTCGTTGGTGTAAGCTAAGCTCCACCATTCTTTACTGTAGCATTTGATTACTATCATATCCTAAGATAAAAAATACAGAGATATTAAAGATAAAATTATATTTGATTGAATAAATAAAGATAAAAATATAAAAATAAATTTATTTTTTTAAAAAGTTAAAGTTATTTTTTGCACTTCTAAAATAGGAGATATAAAGGGAGAAGTCTTAAAAGATAATATTTATTTCTAAAATATCATTTTAAAAAACTTTGAACTAAAAAATTATCTAAAACATGTAAAAATAAAAATAATTATTATTTTAATTTTAAAACTTAACTCGATGGTTAATCCAAGCAAAGCTAGGTTGATTCGAGTCATCATAAAATTCAATGTAAAGATACAAGTTGTTATTATTATAATTTTAAAATCCGACTTGAGAATCTGCTTGAGTAAAGCCTAAAACACGTGTTAGGGAGTCAACATATAGATAAAAATAGTTATTATTATAATTTTAAGACCTGACTCGAGAGTCAACTTGAGACAATACTCAGGTCATGAGTTGGGAGGGTTAACACAACTGATCTATTTTTTTTATAAAAAATCAAAACAACCTTGTTTTGATCAAATTTATTTTTAAAATATTCAATGGGTTTTTTACCCGTGTTTTATCTTTGGTTGACATGGGTTTTTGATCGAATCAAATGAAGTCAATCATTTCTTTATGTTTTCTTAAACTCGGACTAATTTAGGACTCAAGTCAACTTGTGAAGTCAATCTTAGTTTTATAACTAAGGATATATCATTAATTTCATCACTCAATATAAACTATATCTATTTATTTTTTAAAATATTTTTTAAAATATATAAGTTTGACAATAATATATATTAAGAGTAAAATAATTTTTTATAATTTTATTTTGTATATCATTATCAACTATAACTTCATTTCTGTTTTTTTATCTTGTTTTTTGGTTTTCACATTCTCATCTCTTATGTCCGTGACATAAAAAATCACTAGTTATAAATAATTTTAAGAGCAACATGCATTATCAAACTATAAAATAAAAACTATCGCTCTTTTTTTATATATTTATTTTATTAGCTAATTAAAGTGACATTATTGGAAAAGTAAAAGGGATAATAAGTACAAATCAAGCTCTAAAAAGTCACCTAATTGAACAATACAAATACAAATTAGTAATCAAATCAAGTTTATCTTCAAGGTCAATACGTGACTCAAAAACATGGTGAGTTTGTAACAACCATGCATTTGTCTAGTTAATTATCTTTCAATTCTTGTGTCCATCTCTATCAATCTGATTGGGAACATATTATTCTTAAAGTTTCTCAGCTGCCAAACATGTTATGAAGAAAATTAATTCTCAACTTGTTCTGATGGTTGACTAGGAAGAGCATTTGCTTGCTTGTTTAATTATTGAAAACTACAGCCTAAGATGAGAAACCACTGCCTTGATTAATTAGCTGCACAATGTGTTTCGTCTAAAACTATCCTTAATCATTTCCACTTGCTCTAATGGGATTTTGTTTCTATAATTTAATTATATCCAAATTTAATGAAACCTTCAAATCACTGATTATCTTCAACGGAGATTTGCGTTCAGGCTAAATTGCAGTTGGTCAAACACAAGGAACGGACGGCATCAAAAGTACTAAGGAACGAATCATTTACCAGTCAAAAAAAGAGGAAAAAGGAATGATGCAGGGAGAGCAGAATTACTCTTTGCTCAAATCAGTAGGCTCCAAGGCTTTGCATGCTTCTTTAACAAGACAAATAAGAAATGGCTTGCCTACTGTCCCTCACTTAGCATGTCTCTGAAGCCCCACCATGGCCATGTCACATGTAAAGCAAAATGATATGCTTCTTTATAGCAGGAAGACAATAGCTAGCTTCGTCAGAGTTGGGCTTAGGAAACTCCGTTTTGAATTGAGCGTAATGAGTAGGGAATTATCTCTTTCTCTGTAATTATGCCCTTTTTCTTTGCGATGCTTTCCTGGTTCACCTTTTTTTTATTCCCCATGATGTTCCATTCTTTCCAAGTTTACTGAAAGAGTGTGAGGTGAGGA
>NW_011502029.1:0-24988 GCF_000495115.2 Populus euphratica | reverse complement strand
AGTTTACTGATAGAGTGTGAGGTGAGGATGCGTTATAAAATGGGATTGGAAACTAATCTTTTTGGCATTTCACTTGGAATATGCTGCTCTCGTATCCATGTCCTAGTTATGAGTTGAAGCCATCATGATAACTTGAAAGAGGCAAGCCCATTGACCTTGTTGATTATTCTGTATCTAATAACTATGTGCAGAAACATCAACTTCAGACTAATTTTGAATAAATTTCATATAACATCCTATGTTTTAATGCCGGTTGCATAATTTGGGACTAATTAATATTAATTTTGACTTTGTTTTGCAAAACATTACTATAGAAAAATCATGATATATAGTGACACATGATCATTTTGAAACATTGGTATAAAGTTTTCATGGAAGATGACTTGTTGAAGTAAACTCAATCTAGAAGGTCAAGGAAGGCAGCCACCAGCTGTCACCGCCCAGCCACCAACCGACCAGCCACCAGCCGCCAGCTGCATGCCGCCAGCCGCTTTCACACCGTCGGCCACAACCGCCTTCACACTTGAAGGTTGAATTTTCTTGTTTTGATTTCGTGTATAAATAGATAGCTAAGCTTATGCAATTATGTGTGGAGAGATTGAGAGAAACACTAGAGAGAAAGAGAGAAAGAGAGAGGGGTTGTTGTAAGCTTTTGTTTATGTTATTGTAAGCTTTGTTCTTGAAATAAAAGAGTGTGTTTTATCCCCTCTGAGTGTTTCAAAGCCACCACAAGTGGTTTCTCCCACCAACAATTGGTATCAGAGCCCCGTTCGTCAGAAAACAGAGGTATTTTTGCGAAATATCTGAATTTTCAAAGTTGTCAAAAACACGTTTTGATCATTCCAAAGTGTAGAGCTCATCAATACGAACTCAACGGTGCAAAAATCAGATCAATCGGAGCACGGGGTGGACCACACTCTCCGTCTGAAATTTCAGCACTGTAGCCCACGCGCCCCGAGGAAGAAGACGAGTGAGCCACACGCGCGCCATATTTGAGCCGCGCCGAGCCAAGCCTCAAGCTGAGCCATGAGCCATATTCCGGAGCCGAGCCGAGCTCCAAGCCATATTCCGAAGCCAAGCCAAGCTCTAAGCCATATTTTAAAGTCAAAGTCAAAAAGAATATTCCTTGGAATATTCCCGGTTCAACCCAGCAAACCACCCGAATTGGTTTTTGGACCGATTCGTCCTATTTTTGACCTGTTTTCTATAAAGTCAGATCGGTTCCCTACTATTTAGACCATTCCAGATCCATCTACGGTGTCGGTTTGGCCAAATTCAACTCCTAAAAGGTTATATAGTCATTTAAAGAGCAAAATGACTATAGAAAATGCACAAACACTCATCCCGAAGCTAACCAAAGACAACTATGATAGTTGGTGCATCAGATTGAAGGCATTCCTTGGTTCACAAGAGTGTATAGACATTGTGCAATATGGTTATGAGGAACTAGAGTCCAAAGAATCAGAAGATGCTCTACCAGAGGTACAGAAGCAAGTCCTCAAAGCCAATAGAAAGAAAGACAACAAAGCAAAGACCATCATTTATCAAGGTCTTGATGAAGCGACATTTGAAATCATTGCTTCCGCAGAAACATCAAAAGAAATATGGGAGGCTCTCCAACAAAAATACAAAGGTGCTGACAGAATAAAGAAGATTTGTCTCCAATCTTTATGAGGTGAATTTGAATTATTACAAATGAAGTCCTCAGAATCCATTTCTGATTATCACACAAGAATTATGGTGATAGTCAATCAGATGAGAAGAAATGGAGAAGCCCTTTCAGATGCTCGAATTATTGAGAAAATTTTGAGATCCCTAGATCCAAAATTTGATTTTGTTGTTGTCGCTATTGAAGAGTCCAAAGAGGTGGACAAGTTAACAGTGGATGAACTTATGAGTTCTTTGCAAGCTCATGAGTAGAAGATTGTAAAAAGAAATGGAGATAAGGCAATTGAGCATGCCTTACAAGCAAAGTTGTCTCTCAAAGACAAATATGAGCAAGGGGAGACTTCAACAAGTGGATACACCACTCGAGGAAGGAGTCAACAAACACGAGGAGGATTTCAACGATTTCAAGGCAGAGGTTCTTGGAATACAGGTTTTAGAGGAAGAGGTGGTAGAAACACCACCAGAGGAGGTCGAGGACAACAAGCATTCACTCCTAGAGGAAGAGGAGGCGGTTACAATAACCATGACAAGAGGAATATTCAGTGTTATAATTGCAATCAATTTGGCCACTATAGCACTGAATGTCAAAAGAAAGCTCCACTGGAGATACGTGAGCGAGTCAACTATGCAGAAGAGGATGTCAACAGTAGAGGAGCAGCTGCATTATTTGTCCAACAAGGACTTGACAAGAATCAAGAGAATATTTGGTATCTTGATTCTGGAGCCAGCAATCACATGTGTGGCCAACGAGATTTATTTGGTGATCTAGATGAGACCATACAAGGTTTTGTCACCTTTGGAGATACGTCAAAAGTTTCATTCAAAGGTAAAGGCAACATCCCAATCAAGTTGAAGAATGGCGATCATAGCTACATCGCCGATGTTTATTATGTCCCAGCCATAAAGCAGAACTTGGTGAGCATAGGTCAACTTTTGGAGAGAGGCTATACACTTTACATGAAAAATTGTCATCTGACAATTACAGACTACAATGGGAGATTAATTGCCTATGTGAAAATGTCCAAGAATAGGATGTTTCCTTTAAACATCCAATATGATGCAGCAAAGTGTTTGAGTGCCATCACCAACAGTAAAGAATGGCTTTGGCACCTGAGGCTTGGACATCTGAATTTCACAAGTCTGAAGATGCTAGCAAGCAAGAAGATGGTCAAAGGTATGCCCCACATTGATCATCCAGAAGAAGTCTGTGAGAGCTGTGTCCTCAGCAAACATCACAGATCTAGTTTTGCCAAAGAAGTCAACTGGAAAGCAAACAAGCCACTAGAGTTAATACACACAGATGTGTGTGGTCCTATAAAGCCTATGTCGACTGGACAAAATAGGTACTTCCTCACTTTTATTGATGATTTTAGCAGAAAGACATGGGTATATTTCTTGAAGAGGAAGTCAGAAGTGTTCAATTGTTTTAAAGATTTTAAAGCAATTGTTGAGAAGCAAAGTGGCTATAAGATCAGAACCGTGAGATCTGATCAAGGTGGAGAATATACAGCAAATGACTTTGAAGCCTTTTGTACACAACAAGGCATCAGACATCAGACAACACCAGCTTATACACCACAGTTGAATGGTGTAGCTGAAAGGAAGAATCGAACAATTCTTGATATGGCAAGAAGTCTACTCAAAGCAAAGAAGCTGCCCAAGCAATACTGGGCTGAAGCTGTATCATGTGCAGTATATTTGCTAAACCGCTGCCCAACCAGAAGTTTGCAAGCTGTCACTCCACAAGAAGCATGGAGTGGTTACAAACCAAGTGTTACTCATCTTCGAGTCTTTGGTTGTGTGGCATATACAAAGATCCCAGATGCAAGAAGGACCAAACTCGATGATAAAAGTGAGAAATGCATCTTTGTCGGATATGGTGAGAGAAGAATGGGATACAAGCTGTATAATCCCATCACCAAGAAGGTAATTATGAGCAGAGATGTTATCTTTGAAGAAGATAAAACTTGGCAATGGAATGATGACCAAGAAGCAGTTAAATGGATCAGCACTGATTTGATCCTTGAAGATGAAGAAGTACCAACAATACTTGCAGAAGGTCCAATAGTACCAGAAGATGAGCCACAAAGTCCGGTACACAGATTTCCTGTATTCAACAGGAGAAACACGCCAGAATCATCATCAATACCATCATCATCAGCATCCTCATCAGAAGGACCAAGAAGGATGAGAAATCTAGAAGAGCTGTATGACGTCACTCAAGTAATAGAAGATACAACTCTATTTTGTTTCTTTGCAAATAGTGACCCACTTAGCTTCAATGAAGTTATCACAGAAGAGAAGTGGATAAAAGCAATGGATGAAGAAATACATGCCATTCAGAAGAATGATACCTGGAAGCTGACTTATCTACCAGAAAACAAGAAAGCAATAGGTGTCAAATGGGTCTATAAGACAAAGAAGAATGCAAAAGGAGAAGTGCAAAGATACAAAGCAAGATTAGTGGCGAAAGGCTACAAACAGAGAGAAGGCATTGACTATGGAGAAGTGTTTGCTCTAGTAGCCCGGCTAGAGACAATCAGATTGATGATCTCACTAGCAGCACAACATAGATGGAAGATCTATCAACTTGATGTGAAGTCAGCATTTCTGAATGGCTTCCTAGAAGAAGAGATCTATGTTGAACAACCACTTGGATACATTGATGCTGAAAATGAAGGCAAAGTATACAAGTTGAAGAAAGCCCTCTACGGTTTGAAGCAAGCTCCGCGTGTTTGGAATACCAGAATTGACAGGTATTTTCAAGATAATGGATTTGAAAAATGTCCATATGAACACGCAATTTATGTGAAGAAAGAAGCAGATGGCAGCATATTATTTGTGTGCCTATATGTTGATGACTTGATATTCACTGGCAACAATCCTACCATGTTCGAAGACTTCAAGAAAAGCATGGTACAAGAGTTTGAGATGACAGACATTGGTCTGATGACATATTTTCTTGGCTTAGAAGTGGTGCAGAAAGAAGAAGGGATTTTTGTATCCCAAAGCAGTTATGCCAAAGATATTCTTGAAAGGTTCAAGATGGAAAGCTGCAATCCGGTATCAACTCCAGTTGAGAATGGAGTGGAATTGAGGAAAAGTAAAGTTGGAAATGTTGATCCAACTTACTTCAAAAGCTTAGTAGGAAGCTTAAGGTACTTGACATGTACCAGACCAGATATACTCTACGGAGTCGGATTGATCAGCAGATATATAGAGAAGCCAGACCAGTCTCATTTGAATGCAGCCAAGAGAATTCTTCGCTACATCAAAGGCACAATAAATGAAGGTATGTTTTATATCTCAAGTACAAATTTCAATCTTACTGGCTACTCGGATAGTGATTGGGGTAGAGATTTGGATGAAAGAAAAAGTACAACAGGGTTTGTATTTTTCGTGGGAGATACATCTTTCACATGGTCATCCAAGAAGCAATCAATTGTCACGTTATCAAGCTGTGAAGCTGAGTATGTTGCTGCCAACTCAGCTGTATGCCATTTAATATGGTTAAGGAATTTGCTGAAGTTTTTGGGATTTCCTCAAGAAACTCCTACAGAGATTTATATCGATAATCGATCAGCGATTGCATTGGCAAAGAATCTGGTGTATCATAAAAGAAGTAAACATATTGATACACATCATCACTTTATCCGAGAGCATGTAAAGAACAAAGAAGTCGAGCTGATATCCTGCAAGACAGATGATCAAGTTGCAGATATCTTTACCAAGCCATTGAAAAGAGAAGTATTTATCAGATTGAAATTCATGCTTGGAATGACATCCCTCGATTGAGTTTAAGGGGGAGATTTGTTGAAGTAAACTCAATCCAGAAGGTCAAGGAAGGCAGCCACCAACTGTCACCGCCCAGCCACCAACTGACCAGCTGTCAGCCGCTTTCACACCGTCGGCCACAAACCGCCTTCACACTTGAAGGTTGAATTTTCTTGTTTTGATTTCGTGTATAAATAGATAGCTAAGCTTATGCAATTATGTGTGGAGAGATTGAGAGAAACACTAGAGAGAAAGAGAGAAAGAGAGAGGGGTTGTTGTAAGCTTTTGTTTATGTTATTGTAAGCTTTGTTCTTGAAATAAAAGAGTGTGTTTTATCCCCTCTGAGTGTTTCAAAGCCACCACAAGTGGTTTCTCCCACCAACAATAGTGACACATGATCATTTTGAAACATTGGTATAAAGTTTTCATGGAAGATAACTGCATATACATCTTAAGGAGCGCGCGCGAGTATGTATGTGTGTGTGTGTATGTGTGTATGTATATATCATCAATTCATTCACTCGAGTTTGATGCTCACAAATTAAAATACTTTAATATATAATTATCTCATAAACGTAAGGACTTGGTCGCAGTGCTAGGTTGTTATTTTCATGATTTAATTGGAATTAGAGAGTAACTAGATATTACTTGGCCTATGAAAAGGTGGTTTTTTCATAAGCATCAAACTCGCGCAGCTGGATTGCTCCCCAGTAAAATTTTGCATCCCACAACAGGTAAATTTATCCTAGCCAAAAAGAACTAGGATTTTGGTAAACCCAATGTTTTACAACTGCACTAAAACCAGCAAGCCATTGTTTCCAGCAGCATTTACGATGCTGCATTAGCAAAAAGATTTTAATATCCAATCCTGCTGATGCTGACAAAAAAGGAAAAGATACCTTGATCTTCATGTTGTTTATTTCCCAGGCTTCAAGATCAGGTTTTCTAATACTTGATAAGCTTCATTTTGACCTCAACTTCTAAAGAAGAGCCTCCTAAATATTTTAAGTTCTCTCGTTTGTCCCGAGCAACTCCTCGTTTTCATGGCCTTTGTCCATTTTTCCGCCCCAGTCTTAATCTTGCACCAACACTATCTGCGCTTAATTCAGCAGCATAAGCATGCTTCTTGAGGTCTGGACTGCTCTCCAAGACAGCAGTGCCATCAGCACATTTACCATCCTCAACATGCATTTCATTTTTAGTCTCTTGTTTGGTTTGATGACATGGTTTTAACAGCTGCTGTAACAACAGAGGTTTTGTCATTCATCCCCATGAACTCTGCATCATCTTGGCCATTACTTTTTCTACGCCTCTGTCGTAATCTTGCACCCATACTATCTGGGCCTAGTTCAATAGCACGGGCACACTTCTTGAGCTTCGGACTGCTTTCCAATACACCAGCGGTATCAACATGTTTATCGTTCTGCACGTGCATTTCATTTTCTTCCTCTATGCTTCGGTCTGACGACACTGTTTACAGTTGATTTCACATCAGAGTTCTTCTCATCCACCCCCATAATCTCTGCGTCATCTTGGCCACTTCCTTTCAGGCAACTTTCCTGCAGAATATTGCCTTCAACGTTCTCTTTATTAGTCAAGTGCAATTCCTTCTTCCCTTCCTCACTTTTGAACCCATTTTCACGCATCTTCAAATTTAGGCTTTGATAATGCAAGATAGTCATAAATCTCATGGGTGCCTGCTGATTCTATGTTCTTGGACCTTGCTTCACTTCCAAAAAACCAGTAACCCGTCTGTCTGACAAGCTGTGGCCCGATTTCCATTGCTTTGCATGTGCTTCTCTATTTCCAACTCATCATCCATTTCTTTAGATTGAGGCTTTGATAAATCAAGGTTGACATGAACCTCACGGTTGACCTTTTGCAGATTCCACGTTCTCAGACTGCAGCCTCACTGCCTGAAAAAGTCAATGTCCTTTTTGTCTGCCCTTCATTAGCCAGATTTCTGCTGCTTGGTAGTTGATTCTCTTTCTTGCTCTTGAACTCATCGAGTTTTTTCCAAATATAAAATGTCTCCATGAAATTTTCATGGTAAAATCTCCGTTAAATCTCTATTATGTCTTCAGGTCCCGTGACTACTTATCTCCGCGTCCTTGTTACCAACTATTTTCAGGTCCTCATGACAGATTGTCTCTAAGTCCTCATGACCATGTCTTCAAAAGAATTAGAGATCTTTCTCTAAGTCCATGCGACTGTTATCTCTAAAAAGATTATATATTTTTCTCTAGAAAATGTTGACAAAAATCTCTTATAAATTCATAACATTCCAAGGCATACCTATAAAGTAATATTTTTGTCCAAGCATGACAAAGATAAATTTTTATGTTGGGTATTTTCTCCCTTTCTTTAGCTGGCTAAAGTTTTTCAGACATATATGAATACAAGACTTGAAAAAATGTAAATACTAATTAAACAAAAAAATAATATTCAGTCTGGATTTGACAACTCAGATATGAGCTACACATGCAACCCACACTGAGACTGGTTCAACCTTGATCCAGGTTGTCATGTGTAAACTCAATAGACCCAGCTATTATGTAACATGGTTGAGCAAATTTGCAGAACCCAATAAGCTCAACACTCTTTATCTCTCTTTCCTTTTTTTCTTTTTTTAATTATTAGACTATTTTTTTTGTGCTATCACCATGCATGTTGAGATGTATAAGCTACAAATTCAACTACAGCTTCAGTTAGAGCTACCACAGTGCCAACTACCAAGTGACATGAGTGAACTAGGAAATAGAATTGTCACTTTTTATGGTGAGTTGCTCTAGATTTTTTTCAAAAAAAAACTATATATTCTCAAATGTAGCGAGAGAGAATAAGGATATTTTTCAACTTAACAAGACAAAGAGAACACACAGAGTTTCTCTACACACATCTAGAAATCATTTTTCATCCTCTTGATTTTTTACATGTTGATCAACCAAACTCAAATACTAACTTATGCATTAGAATGACCCTTATTTCCAGGAACAACACTATCCCAAAACTTAACTAGGGAAAGTCCATTTCAGTGTTAAGTTTTTCTACTAAATGGAGGATAATTTGCAAGGATAATTCCATGTGGAAAAACTTCTAGCTTATCCCGAGATCAGTCTAAACATGTGTTTTAAGATCCTTATCATATAAGTGAGATTGCCAACCTCATATTTGCTAAGCAGCTATTGGATGAAGACACAAGATGCATATCTCCCATGAATCTCAGGCAACTTTGAGATATTTGAATTAGTATTCCTTGATTGGTGGTGGTTACTTCTTGGGACAAAATATATGAACCAATTATTTACTGGAACAACTATAGAATTCAATATGTATGTCTCAGTTTAGAGGATAAAAAACTCATGAATACATCTAATTTTTATTTTCAGTAGTATATGATAAGAAGAAAACAATATTGAAGAAGCATACCTGAGAAAATACAAGAAATTTTATTACGAAAAGTGAGAAGCATATCTAGTAACTAGCAAACTTCATTGTTATGGGAAAGTTTTCAGCTAATAAATGATAAATCTTGTAATAGTTAACAGTAGACTTGTTACTTGTATTAAGTAAAATAAATGATGGATTTAAATAAAATAGACTACCCAAAAAAAATATAAGGCCCAAAACAAGCTCAAAACATTCCCTCAATATAGACTAAAAAAACACTAATTGGGCTTGAGCTTGTATCTCAAGCGAAATATATAGTAGAGAGCTTAAGGAGAGTGTGCTCGAGTGTGGTAGCCTAAGCCCAACACCCAACACCTAAAGAGCTTGGGCTCGAGATACTACCTGAGCCCAACTCTCTAAAGGGCATGGGCTCGGGTAAGAAGCTCGAGCCCATGTAGGGCGTATGCCCATGCTAAGCATGCCACCCTGTGGGCTCGGGTTTTTATGTCGATGCCAAAAGCATTAAGGCTTGGGAGAGCACTCCAAGCCCAACATGTTTGGTTTAGACAATGCATTTGGACCCATTTCTCACCTTAATGGGTTAAAGCCTAACACTCGCCGGGAATTTTTCAAGGATCTCACGCAAGTCTCATAGTATTTTATACTAATACAATACATATTGTTTTGAGTAGAATACAACTTAAATATCAAAATAATGAAATTACACTCCATTCGCTCATCTCTATAAAATGACAAGATTCATAGGTTATAAATACACTGTGAATTCTTTTAAGTCAAAGGTTCAGAATTTCTTTATTCTCAATATTTTTAGCATATATATTTTTAGAATATATCTCTCTAAAATATCATTATACTCTTTTTTTATAAAGTTTTTGATTTTACCATTAGAGAGTCCCGACATCCATCAAAAGAGAATTTTTATAAGTACTATTTATCGATTACTTTGATTTACCAGGCATTATCTACTACTACTAGAGATATTGATTACTTGGCTCACTAGAAACCACCTGTTACTACCAAAACTACTAGACACCTAGCTTACGATGCACTATCTTCTACTATCATAGCTACCAGGCACCACCCGCTACTACCACAACTATCGATTATATTAGTTTAATCGACATCACCTACTACTATTATAACTACCTGTCACCTAACTTATTAGGCACCAACTCCTATTACTACAATTACTGATCACCTGACTTACCAGATATCACCTGCTACCACTTACCAACCCTCTAGGCTTTACATATCAAGTCACCAAATATCTTGATTATAGAAAATAAATCAAATTGCTTGAAATGAGAAATCAACTAATTATCCAACACAACTACTTTATTCCTTAATATTTTGAATTTTGAGACTCATTAATAAGTATCAACAGTTATTTTTAATTTCATATAAATTATTTTAGTGTTAAAAATGCAAAAAGGTAGGAACCTAACAAAATCTTCATATAATATTTAATATCTTCAAATGTCAATGGTTGGTTTTATCAGCAAAAACATGCAATAGATGACATCTCTATAAACGTCTACTAAAAATAAAGTGTCGTTAATCAAGCATTAGAAGCAAATTAGGATAAAAAGAGTTTGATTTTCATAAAAATACGAGACAATGATGACATGGTATCCATAATTTCTTCTGCAACCTCGGTCCTTTTGAAATATGTTAACTTTGGTCAAATGCCTCATTTTTATAATGGTCTCGAGTCTTTTCTTATTAACAGTCTACTTCAAGATTATTTACCCAAATAAAATTAAAACTACAACAATTCATAAAATAATTCTTCCTCGAACAAAAATACCATTGACAAGACACACTTTATGAATCACAACAACAATGAAGTTATAGTTATGATTATCTTACTTGATGGCTAATGAGTAAAGCATATATATTATCAAATTTATCTTAAAACCCGATCCAATATAACATATTTATATCTCAATATTGATTTAACACACAATTTAAATAATGAATTACTATTATTATTTTATTTTATTTTAAATGATATATAACACTCTTATAATAAATACATATATCTATACTCAAAACTCCATAAATTGAATACAAAGATTTAAGTTTCTCATGATAAAATATAAATACAGTAAAAACTCATTACATACACATAACATTTATATTTTTTTAATCCATATAACATATTCATATCTCAATATTGATTTCACACAATTTAAATAACAAAATTATTATTATTATTTTATGTTATTTTAAATCATATAAATACTCTTATTATAAATACTTATATCTCTACTAGAAACTCGATGAATTAAATATAAAGATTTAAGTTTCTTATGATAAAATATAAATATTGTAAAAACTCATAATCATCCATAAGAAAGGTGTCGAAATTTAGTAGCAGGAATTCAAAGTTATCATCACTAAATAATCTAGAGTCAACAGTTGAGGCACACAACTAAAGAGTCAATAGTTGAGGATGTGTGCAAATTGTGATCCAAAAAGAGATTTTAAATGATAACATTGCGAGTATATAAATCACACTACCAAGGTCAAAATCCCTGTTTGAGCCCTCATTTTTTAAGCGAGGTATTGCAAAATACATTTGTCAGCAAATTCTGAAATTCATAACCCAAGTACTTTTGTCTGAGAACACTGCAGGTGGAAGTAAAATGCAAAGAAAATTGAAGTTCATGAATTCAGGCATCAATATTCAAATGTCAAAGTGCTGTTTCCACGTGTGATCATTTTAGCATCAAATATTACACGTGCTATTCCCCGAGTTGAAGGAAACAGAAATCACAAATTAGAAAATTAAAAACATAATCAGAATTTGTTTATTTTTTTTATGTCGTGATTTTAGAGAGTGACATTGTTAGTCATAGAAGAATGATCAGCTGAATCTCCTCGATTAGAACAGAGACACAGGATGCAATGGTCCAGGCCCTAGATTTTTTAGCGAACCATGTCGCCTCAATTAGAAGTGGAAGGTGGGGTGGTGTTGTTCATGAATTTTGTACAATCAAATGGCCCAACCCCTTGAGCGTTCTTCCGGCGTACCTGTAAACCATGCAAGTTATAATTATCAAACCAAATATTGGTAAATAATCAGCTTCTCTTCCATAAATTCTCAGGGTAGACTTCCCCTGGATCAGTCTCCTACACACTTCTCAAAACAGTCATGCATTCAACCACAAGCTAATGACCAGATTCATAAAAATTAAGTATGATTTCATAGTATCATGTCCTACTGTAGATCAATAGTGAATTAACTCTTAACTAGAATATTATAGCAAGCGGATGAGCTCTGCTATATCTTAACTGAAATTTATAGATTTTATCACCAAGAAAATGATTTTTAAGTTCAGCTCCCAAACGAATACTACTCGTCCACCAGTACCATTTACAAGACATTAATCATACAAGAAACGTCCCCTCCTCCCTTGACCCACCGAAAAAGTCCCATTGCATCAAGAACTTACTGACATTATTTGAAAAAAGGGTAGAGCAAACAGGATCATACCGGGGACCACGGACCAGGTTCATGTTGAACCTTGTCGGGGGGTGAATTTCGTACAGCACCACCTTTCATGGTTAGAATTTCCTGCAGAAGTTTTTTAATTAGAGGCCACTGCTTATGTTTCATAAAAATCATTTACTATAGTCTTAGTCAATTACCTCTCCAGCTGCTTCAAATGCCGCCAACCACTCATCGGAAAAAGGAACCACATTTGGTGGTGGTTTTATAACACAAGCATCTTGTTTCTTGTTTTTAATAGGTTTCTCGCTGTCATTACAAATTTTCAGATGGACTCTGAAGAATTGGAGTATGTCTATAAAAATAACAAATCAGAGTGATTCAGATTAAAACACTTACAGTGACAATGTTGCAGCCTTATCTTCCGTGGGGTACATTACATCCAACTCATGCTGCACTTCAATGCTGGGACTGCTACTGGTCTGAGGAACTTTAATCTGAGCTTCCTCTGGCAAAATATTCCTATCTGATAAATCAACTTCAGCATCCTGCTGGACTCTCTGACTTGATTTCTCTTTTGTTTTCATTAATAACTTAGACTTCTCATTCAAACAGCAAAACGAACTAGAGTCACAATTATCCGCTGATGATGCAATATGATGCCTGCTCTTGTCTGAAGATGAATTAAATTCCAAGGAAGCAGCTTGATCGATCAGCTCATCACCGCTCCTATTCTTACTATCCATACTGCATTTGTAGTTTTCAATTGATGGCAGAATCTCCATGAAACCCGGCTCTGTATTAACCATAAATGTGTGCTCGGCTTTTTTATCCATATCTGAACCAGCATTTTTAATAGGAGGTACTTGAGTGTCAACATCAAAACATCTTGATTCACACGAACCATCACCCTGTTCTAAACCAACACCCAGAACATTTTTAAGAGCATCTCCTTCTTGCAACTCTACAGAAGTATAATTCATGAGCAACAGGCTATCATCCGAACAAAATTCATGATTTTCCAGGGGAGCTTGCTCAATCATCACGTAAGGATTTTGAACTGCTCGATGTTCTTCAAGTTCTTGAATGTCATCAACCATTACTGTAGAAGTTTTATTAGATACCAAAGGACTAATGTTACAATTGTGGCTATCAGATAACAGACTTTCTTCTGAGGACTGCACGAATGCATTTTGCATTACCGTTTCCTTGGTAATTCTATTAACTTGAGCAAGTTCATTTGTTTGTTCCATTATTTCACATTGGTGAATACCATTTAGACTTTCCACTTCACTTGCAATAGTTCCTCTGACATTTGCAATGTTACTATTACTGCATTCCCTTTGCTCTTCAAGAGATTGGCTCTTAGAAGACAACATATCATCAAATGATCTTTGACTCTGATTGTCCTGATCAGATTCACAGAAAGAAGTTATCACCTTAGTTTTCTCCATGTCTTTGTTCACATCATGCATACAAGTGGAGCAATTATTCTCCAGAATGGAAGAACCCCTTCCATTGGCATCATTTCCTCGCTGTAAATAAGAGGAAAAATTGAAATTTTTAACCGAAGAATCACATTTACTTACTAAATTTTTGTCCTCGCTCATATCATTTATCTCAGAAGCAACCTTAACCAGCCCTTTGTCTACAGAAGATACCAAAGGGTTTTCCACATGCATGCACTCTGACTTTCCAGCTGCATTAGAACTAGAATCATGCTTGGCAGGTGATTTTGAACTAAGAACTCCAGAACTTTCCAATATACCTCCACAAGCATTAACATTTGATACCATATCTTCAGCACTTTGAAGGAGATTCTTCTCCTTGGATTCTTCAGAGAAGAATTTTTTTCCATGCAATAAGTAACCATCATGTTGCAATCCACAATCATCTGCCATAGCTTGTTCTGTTACAAGGCATGGAAATGGAAGCTCTGTCTGTTTTGCAGCTTTTCCACTTGGATCACTAATAATCATCGACAGCAGATTATACTCCGCCAAGGTGTTTGGCATACTTTTCTCGTCCCTTTTGACTGTTAGATTACCATCTACAGACTGCAGCTGCACATTTTCCACAAACAATTCTGTATACAAGTTTCCACTTTCACTAGATTCATTGTTTGTGTGCAGTATATCATTACAGCAAGATGGCCTATAAGGAATTTCCCGTTCAGCTGTACTACAGTCTGGGGATTTAAGAACTGCATTTGCAAGATTTGAACCACGACAGTTGTTAAGCTCTTCAGCTGATCTCTCCTCAATTGAAGTACCATTGTTCAAGCATAGGCTCAAACTCTCTGCATGACAGGTGTCAAGCTTCATTGGCTCAGATTGTTTCACAGTCTGGTCATTGACTTCCCGCATCCTGGCTAACTGAACATGCACTTTTTGGGTACCCTCATCACTATTAGTGCTCATACCTAGAGATGGAAAATCTGAATAGTCACTGTTATCCTTGATGATTGGAATGTATTGTCTGTCTTCAATGTGATGACTGGCAGTCACACAACTTTTCTCTGAAAGACTATCAACTTCTGCTACGAGGCTAACACTGAATCTAGAATGGGGGTAGTCTAATCCAGCTGCAGTCATATCTCTACCTTTGAGGCAAAGCTCAGTGACTTTCTTGCTATGTTGACCTTTCTTCAGTTGTTCACGAGGGCCACCTTGCAAGAGCAACTGATTGTCATGAATGTCGTGCAACTGCTGCTGATTATCTAGCCCATCACAAGTCCTAGAGTTAAGCGGTGCCTGAAACATCTTCTCTTTATTTTTTAATTCTGAATTGCCTTTGATCTTTCCCTGTGAAGTAGGATTGACAGAAGCAGCAGCATTGCTCCTCATATTCAAGGATGCAGATGTTTTATTGGATGGTTGCCAGGGACACTGATGATTTGAGAGGGCAGCTTTGTGCAAACTAGGAATGTTAGACTCTCGAAGTTTGCTAGTTTGAGTTCTTTCTAGGAGGCTAAGCGAACCAGCAGATTTCGACTGCACCATAAATGAACAGAAGGGGAAAAAAAAAGCATCTAATCAAACATTATTTCAGTTAAAATGCAACTTATTATATTTATGTGGTCATGGTTAAGTGAGCATACCTGACTAAAAAATCCCAGTGATGGCGATGGCATCCGCAAGCCTGATGCTTTTGCTGTTTGAGACTCTGTACATTGCTTGTTTTCACTGTTGCAGGAAGCATTTTGCGAGAAAGAAACTGCAATTTTGCTGGTACTATTATCAGAGCCATTTAGTGGATGTGCAGCAACTGGACGTACAAGATCTGGGATCACTTCTGAGCAATTATTTGCTAGGTTAACCTGGGGGTGCTGTGTATTTGTCGATGAATGTTTTTTTGGCACCAGTCTGACCTGTACATATTAAAAGATCCCAATGAAGCAAGCATATTAGAAAATAAGGACATACTGATATGATACAGAATCTGCTAGTCTCCTGTAATCTTTTTTTTTAAAAAAAAAAACCCTAATATCTTGATATACAACCAGTGATACCAGGAACATGATATTCCAGGTCACGTTTAGTATTACAAAACTTCTAAAAGTTCAGGCTCTCACTACCTTACTTCTAGCATGATGAGCAGTGGATTTTGGCAACAGTTTGTCAGAAGGACCAAGCTCCATGTCTTTTCGAACACTTCTGGTATTAGTTGAAGTGTCCTTTGATCTAATATTCTTCTGACCATTACCTACTATAAATCAACAGAAAATAGAAATATCAATTTGCTTTTCTATGTGAAATTGACTATTCAAATTCAGATATAACAGAAAAGAAACTATACATTGAACAAGAAAACCCTCTGTAAGTAAAGTTTATCACCCATGAACTAATTATGAAATCTTAGTATTCTTTTGAAAGTCATGCAGATGAAAAAATAGGTTTGAAACTTACAGTAAAGACATAAAAATCTAAACCGCTTTACAGATGAAATACACCAATATACACAAAGACCACCTGAATGAGGAATCTGATTACGTTTCAAGTGGCTGGATCTAGGAGCAGTATAGACATTCAAGGGATCTGGCTTTGGAGCTAATAGTTTTGAAACTTTTGAGTCTTTTGTTGTCGCTTTAGTTTTGTTTGCAGTGGGAGGCCTTCTAAGAGTTCAAAGAAGTTAAGAATAACATTTCCATAGGAACAAATAGATTAAGAACAACATTGATAAGCCTATGGGGACAATCCATTGTTTCATTATTTATTACAAAACAGAACCTAAAGGATATGAAGATGATGCCACCGGTCGTGGGCAACCACTGCGTTTGGATGCACTTTGACTAATATTAGATGCTGAAAGAATTTTTCGCTTGGCCTGAAAAGCATGTATAACAAAAAGAATAGTAAAATTTCCTTCAATTTTTAAACAATGCGATGAATGAAACAAGATAAATAGAACAGCTTAAGCAGCAAAAAAGTATAAAGAAATGGGGTGCAGATGAACTTGGAAAAACTAACCACAGAAGCTGGGCCAGCTTCATCTCTTGCTAATGAAACAGGCTTTGGAGAGAAGACACGAGCAGCCATGCCTCCATCGGCAAGAGTGTTTGGAGGCAATTCCTTGAACAAATTATCTTCAAGTGCTTGCATATCTGGTAACTCATTGATGCAGTCCAAACCACTGGATAGTAACTCTCTCCCTCCACGGGACACAGGCCTGTCAACTCTCGTACTGAGTGTTGATAATTCTAATGGATCTAAAACACCTGGCCAAAAAGAAAGGAAACTCAGGGTTCGATGGTAAAGTTGAGGTGCAAAACATTAGTAAACAAAGAGGACAATTATTCCAAGGTTTATTGTTCACCTTCTTCAGTGAAAAAAGCTTTGTCCCATGCTAAGCTTTTCCGCAGATTGTATTTCTTTCGCTTCATCTGCTGTGGCTCAAGATTAAGTTTGGGCACATGTAGTTTGTCCATGGTAACACTTTCCTCATCAATCATAACATCCATACATGATGAGGAGCTTGATTTGCAAGTATCTTGCCCATTGCACTTCATACTCAATTTCTTTCTGCACCATAAAAAAGTCAACAAACAGAAGCTGGTGAGAACAACACTGTGAGACATGAAGGTGAGAAGTACATGTTTCTCTTACAATCCCAAAATTAAATTTTAATGTGTATCTAGCAGTAATCAACTATCCATAAGAACTCTTCAAAAAATCCAAGTTGAAGTGATAATTAGTTTTTTCAAGTAATGCCTCATAAACAAGGTTACAGCAACTTCTCCAGAAGCCCACATTGGAAAACAATTTTTTCTTTCCTTATTGGCCACACAAACATCTGAGATTCAACAGGAGAGAGCACAAATGCAATCCACATGTAGCTTTTCCATCAACTCCCAGCATTAGTTCGCAGCATAGAACATAGTCCCATATTCTTCCTATGAAAATTATCATGAAAAACTGCCTGCTGCTGCAAATCTATTTCAAGTGAGCCACATTTCCCAGAAAAATCACAATTGCAACAGAATAGTAGGGCTAAGGCGAACATTAACCAGTTATGTTCCACGAAATGATGAAGATAAGGTGTCAGTTTCACAAGTTTCCGTATATAACTTTCCAGATTTAGAACCTAACAAAGTCTCTTCTAAGTACAAAACCTTTGGCTGCAAATAAGATTAATCGATACAGGTTTCTTCAGAAGTAAACCTAAATAATAAAATTAATCTTCATCCAAAATGCCTTCGCCTCAGCAATCATTTGCATAACAATTAAAAAAGAAAATCAAACTACTACTAGGAATGAACAAAAAGGAGAAATATTAACCATTGGATTTGAAGTTGAAAAAGGAAAAGAATTAGAAACCCTAATTTGGAGAAGGATGCAGCAGATACCGAGATTAGATCTGGAGACATAAAATAGGCAGGGCGTTGAAGAAGCAGCAAAGCGAACAATCTTTTCTCCTCCGCGAATCACATTTCAGTTTTTTTCTCTTCAATTACATTACAAAGACAAATGTAAAAGCAAAATTTTACCCTTTTCAGTTTATTATACTTCAGTTCTTGGTGTTGGTGCTGTCAGCAATAGTAGCGGTTAGGGATTTCAGATTTGGAAATTGGGAAATGGGAAGCGGGAATTGAAAATCAAACTTCCAAATTACAAAACTATCCATTCGTTAAAAAGTTTTTTTTTTTTTCGTTTTTATAAAAAAAATAAAATAAAATAAATTATATATTAAGAACGGCCCGGCCTGTCCATGATCCAGGAGCCCAAATAATTATCTCGTCGGGATAATTAAAAAAAAAACGGAAATAGATGGAACATATGGGATAAGATGATGAATATTTTTGTATTTTGTTTGAATGATGAGAAACAAAATAGAAAAAAATGTAGAAAATTTTTTTTTTTATCCTTGATATACAATGTTTAAAACAATAAATAAATATCAGTATTTTAATTTTAGTCTATAGTGAGGATTACTTCTTTTATTAACTTGAAATAATAATTTTTTCAGCCATCAAAATCATGCTAAAAAAATGACAATCATTGTAAAAAAGAGAATACATTATTAAAAATAATATAATTAAATTATAATTTAATCAAACATTAAATCATTTTTTAAATATATTTAATAATAAATTAAATAATTAAAATAATAAATTTATCACGCAAGGTAATAATTTCATCATAAATACAAATTTTTTATTATCATTCAATCTCCATCTCTTCATCATTAAATACAATTTCTTTGACAGCACGATCAATTTTCATTTCTCTATTATATTAATTTTTTAATAATGATATTAATTTGATTTTTAATTGTTAGAAATTATTAAATTGTATAAAATACTTTATTTTATTTTTATCAATTCATTTTCTCATGGTTTGATGGAATAAGAAAACCAAACGTTTAGTACAATTACATTCTTAAAAAAATATTCATAAAAATTATTGTGTGTGATAAAACATCTTTACGTTAAAAAAACAAATTATATCCAAGTTTATAACCAAGTTCAATCATTACTATGTTTGGATTCAAACCGAGATGCTTGGGCTAAAAAAAATTAACAACTTGTCATTTATTATTGTCTTTTCCAAACTCTATTTGATTTTTGGATTTTATTATTGAATTTTAATTAACTAACTACTTATATGGAAAAATATTAATTTGTGGCTTCATTTTCATATAAAAAATGAGATGAAAACACTCCATTTAAAATTATAAACACAAAATCAACATTAAAAATCATTTTTTAACAATTAATCTACATAAAAATTTAATTTTAAGCATTTTAGATCTAGAACTTCAAATCCATATATCTCTCCAATGGAATAATAAAATTGTCAAATTAGGTGTCTATAAGCTTCTTATTATAAGAGCTTGCATTTGGTGGGAACTTTTTCAATAATTTGACTGGATTTCATCCGGTCAATATTTTCTCTTTATTCTTCATTTTTCTTCCTCTCTCTTGTTTACGTTTCTCATATTTTTTTTATGAGTTTTGCTTTTATATTTTCTTGTTTTCATATATCTAATAGGGAAAATTAAGGTAATTGAAATCAATGATTTGTATCTTAATGTAATGATAGAGATTGAAGTTATAGAAGGTTTAAAGAGATATTTATAGAAAAAAAAATAATTATGTCTCTATTTTTATCCTTTATATTCCTTCTTTTTAGATGGAGAATAAAACAACTAAAAATTATCTTAAGTTAAAGATAGAAACCCATTTTTATCTTTCTTTTTTGTCTTTTATTATGTAAGAGAGTGGTTATGGATTTAAGCTTGACAGCATCCTAATTTCCACTTTAACAACTGTCAGGCATTGAACTTGCAGGATAGTGAATTAAGGATGGGTGTTAAACCCTTATGGATTACGTGGGATCAATGTCAATCTAACTCAACTTGCTTATAATATCAAGGAAGATGCTTTATTTATCAATTTGATTATAGATATATATTCACCAATTCAAATATCTAGTGGTCAACATATAGGGATAAGAACCAAGAATAGGTCCTTTAATTCTTGATCGAGTTCTCAAAATAAATGAAAACTCATTCATCAAATATAGAAATAAATATGATACAAGACTTAAATATGTGTTTGCCAATTTGAATACTCGATGGTCAACATCTAAATATAAAAGCCAATAACATGTCCTTTATTCTTAGATCGAGCTCTCTAAATAAGTCACAACGCATACACCATATACAAAATGAAGCACATAATGAATGAAAAAAATGCATATTCACCAATTCATCTACTCAATAATCAACATCCAATGATAAGAGTAAAAAATGGATCATCTAATCATAAGTTGGGTTCTCGAAGAAAAGACACATAATAAACAACACACAAATATTCACCAATTCAAAGATTTGATAGTCAATATTTAAGGACATGAGTTTTTTAATAAGTCATCTAAACCTAATAGCTTTATACATAATATAGTCGAGGGGAAATCATTAAAACAACACAAAGAAATATGTTAACATGTATTAACCAGTTCTATCAATAATCAATGTCCAAGGATAAGAGTTGATAACATATCATGTGATCCTAAATTGATTTCTTGAATAAAATATTATTGATATACAAACACAATCATATATGCATCAAACTCTATTGTAAGGTATTGATTTGTATCCTTATTTCACCTTAAAAAATAAATCTATGATATACCCTCAAGCTACCACATAACAATGTAGACACATAACACCTCAAATATTCATCAATATAAAAAAAAAAATCAATATCATGTTAACAATTATCCATAATAAATAATTCAATATGTTAGGGTTCCAAGATGACCTTTAGAAGTTACCAATGCTAACTAGATACATTAGGACTGGATAATTTCGATGTATAGATAAAACAGGTGAATTGTGACACATGAGCTTCATGCATTATCACTGATTTGTAAAAAAAGGTTAAAACTATAAGATGTTGGGTCTCAATGTAGACAAAAAAAGAGAGGTTATTTTGGCTAGAACTTTATACCGATCTCGGGGTAATTTTTAGGTTGATTTTGGTGAGAAAAAGGTTATGATTTCAAGCTGAGAGATTGAGATTAAAAGAGGAGAAAGGTTTCTAGGTCATTAGTTATTTAGAATTGAGGAATAGGGGTGATTATTGCAACTTGGTTTAGAATGGAAGGAGAGGAAAAAGGTTGTTGTCTATGATGTTGTTGTTGATGAGTTAGTTGTTTATGAAGGATTTTTCATGGCTTGGTTTGAGCATGGCTATGATATAATGAAGTTATATTAAGGTTTTTTAATAGATTTGATTAGTTGTTTGGTCAAAGTAAAAAGGGATGATGACTAGTAGTTTTGGGTCTGATGATGATCCCTTAAGAGAAAGGTGATTGATTTAAGTGAAGTAAAAAAGGATGAAGATAGTTGTGTTGTAGTGGTATGACCTAGGCTATAATCAAGGAGGAGGTCTTAGTCAAAGGAAAAGAGTTTTTGGGTAGTGGTTGTAAATTGGAGAGAGAAAAGTCACTAATAGTGATCGAAATGGGTCATAGAAGCGGCCCAAAGGTAGGTAAGCTCGAACACCTTTAGACGGCTCATGTAGCTCACTCTGTTCACCATTTATGACTTTATTTGATATTGCTAGATTCGTCTTGTCAAGATATTTTTTTATGGTACTCATGGTGTTTTCATCATAGCTTTAGGTGCAGTTTGGTATTGTGAATGCGGGTGAGATTTACTCGTAACCACAAATATTGTTATTTGGTATTGCAACAAACATAATTTTTTGCTAGTAGGGCCCACCATCAATGTTGGTTTTACCGTAGATTTACAAGAAGCAACTCTTTGCTGCTTCTTGTGTAGAGAAAACTCACGAACAGTGGAGACATTCTCCACTATTCCGGCCGGATTGGTTTCGGTTCAAAGCTAAAAATGCATTGAACTGAGTCTCATCTAACAAAATAAAAAAAATATTTTTTTATTTTTAATTATGTTTTATTCAAAAAACTAGTGTTAAATATTATTCAATGACACTACATAAATTAGACGAAAATCGCTTGATGGCGTAATATTTGCAAAATTTTATCACAATTTCAATTTTGTTTCTGATTATGTTTTACCTGATATTGTTGTGCTTTTAAGAAATTTGTTGATGGAATTATAAATAGTTTAATAGAACAATAAAAAAAATTTATATAAAGTATTATTTATTTCATGTAATAGCAATAGTTAAATCTATAATATTTAAATTAAAAGTCATCAATATTAATATATATTTTTTAAAATTATTTTATAACCTTAATTTTAAAAACATTCTTAACCAAACATATTAAACTATTTTTTATTCAACCTAAATTTCAACCACAGTTTTAACCATACATATATTTTTCCAAACTAATCTCAACTAAAAATACTTTTTATAAAATAAATTTTTTCAAACTACAACTAAAATAGCTACCGCAGTATGAAACACACTCTTAATGTCTCTGTGGTTTTTTTACTTTCACTCTCTCTCTTATCTCTTCATAAATTACAAGGAAGAAAGAGGAAAAAAAATAAAGAGATGTGATATTGGTTATGACATCAAAGAATCCATTAAGAGTGTCTATTGGGTTTATTATAAGGTCTAAAACCAAATGGATTCGAAAGGAGTTCAATAACCTAAGTCAAATCTGATACTCTAAAGTTTTGTTTACTTTTTGAATCATTTTTGAAGCTACATAAGGATTTGGATGCAATTCCAATTGAATTAGAAACTAGATATTTGTATATTTCCAATGATATATGGTAGATTCTCTAATTCATCAAGACGAGAAAAAGCGATGTGTTTTAAGTTAAGCATAAAATATGTCAACAAAATGCAAAAATGAAAAAGATATTATTTACTTAAGAGTTATGAATTTCATTCACTACAAGGAGTCCTTAATGATATTGGGAACTTATATGACAATCTTTGGCTTACTTATTTTACAAAGATTTCATATCAAACAAAAAAAATTAATAGATCAAAAATTAATTCTTATTTTACAAGGCATTAGGATTTTATTCAGCAAGGATTCTTCAACAATTATTTATCTTGTGTATTTTTCACTATTATATATGTAAAGGGTGAAAACTAATTTTAGACTATTATTTTATTTATATTTATTATTTTAAATCTTATTTTAATGAGTTTAGAATTTATTTAAATTGGATGCATGTTTGACCCATAAACAATAAGGGTTAACCTAGGTTGGCTCACCATTTAAGAAAAAAATTGGTGGTTGATATATAAAAACCATAAAGCCAATCTTGTTTAAAAAAACTATTGTCGAATGATGAAAACAAAAAAGAAAATACATAAAAAAAGGATGTCAACCGCTTAATTTTCAAACTCATGACTCGAGTCATTAGTTTAAAAGCACCATACATGAAGATAACGCAAAGCCCAATCCCTTGCAAATTAAACATTGAAGGATACAATCAAGAAAAATAATAAATTACATAAAAGATCTAAGATTAAAAACAACAAGTAATTAAAAGAATGGTAATAAAAATAGAAGACAACCCTAAATTCTTGATTGGAGGGTTAAAATGAAAAGAAAATTAATTTTAACAAAAAGAAAAAAAATCAAAAGAATAAGGATCAAAATGAAAAAGGCATTACACTATAAACTTGAAAGATGAAATTGAAAACCAATAACACTTTTACAAAATATCCAAGGAAAAAAATAGAAATAAAAAGAATAAGGACTAAATTGAAAAAACAAAACATGATAAATTGAAATTGAATGACTAAATCAAAAACAAATAAAACTTGTATTAAAAGTTCAAAAAATAAAATTTAGAAATCAAAAGAATTAGAAATTAAATCAAAATACCAAAAATAAAAATGACATAGCTCTATTTTTTTAAGAAGGAGAGAAAAAAGAAAAATTAGACTTGTCGGCAACAAACTATCGCACTATCTTTAGGCATCTCCTACGCTCTGGCACGTATATATCACTCATCAATATTTTAATTTTAATTATTAACTAATTGACCTAAAAGGACCCTCGATGGTTGTGCAAATAACAAAAAAAACCAACGTGAAAAGATCAAAGGCCTTTGGGCGCATTTTTATTTTTTATTAATGTTTTCATTCTTTTTTTAAGTTTATTAAAAAAATAAGGACCAACTTTTACTATTGAAAAAGTTAAAGAAGGATAAAAATTGAAAAAAAAATCTAATTTCATAAATAAAAAATAAAATGATGAAGACCATATCTGAGAGATAAAAAATTTGTAAGATGCTGAAATCTTTTTTTAAAAAATTATTATTTTATAAATTATTTTAAATAAAATAAATAGCAATAAAAATAATGGAGACCAAACTTGATAAATAAAAAAAATTTAATTAACAAAAGGATAAAAGAAAAGCAAATAATAATCAAAAGTATAAGGATCAAAGTTGAAAATATTTTCTGCCCAAAATATTTTCACGCTAAACTTTTCTTTTACAATCAAAAATATTTTCCATCCAAAATAAAAATGAAAATATTTTTCTAGACATCAAGCTAAACTTTTTTTTTACTAAAAAGTAAGTTTCGTTGACCAACTTTTTTAATTGTAAACAAACATTAAAAAAATTTAAAATATGATTTATAAAAAACCACATTCCATAAAACAAATGGAGTTTTAAAGTGTGGGCATTGTTTTCTTAAATTGTTTGAGTTTTTTTGTTAATTGGTGAGGTAAAGCCTCTGTTTCCTTTTTAAAGAAGTAGCTATAAAAATGA